>NW_026945577.1:0-130000 GCF_034702125.1 Engraulis encrasicolus | reverse complement strand
AACAACACAGGCCATATATCGTCAGGAAACATGTTGTATTAAGTTAGGCTACTTAAAGAAATGCAACACTTAATTTTGATTAAGTTAAATATTTCCGTAGCTCTTTTTGATCGTGCAGCAGCGCGTGCCCGCCTACAATCAAACCTCGAAATGAACCTCAGTTAGTTCTCACTGCTACGTAACGCGCACGTTTTTCGTTTTATTTTGTGGTTTGACATTTTGTCAAGAGCGAGAATGAATGCAGAGGCTAAAATGGAGCATGATTTCTGCTTATGCAGGCGGTAATTTTACAATATAGCATATAGCATTATAACATTAATGTGGGAAGAAATAATGCTGCCTTCTGCCTCAACGTTCGTCCGACTTCGGGCATCTCCCTACAAGCGATTCCGGGCTGATTTATAGGCAGGCGGAGCATCTCGTGCGCGCTCTCTCTCTCTCTCTCTCGCTCTCTGCTCTGCTCCATTTTACAATATAGCCTAACATTAATGTGGGAAGAAATAATGCTGCCTAATATTCTGCCTCAACGTTCGTCCGACTTCGGGCACCTCCCTACAAGCGATTCCAGGCTGGTTTATAGGCAGGCGGAGCATCTCGTGCGCTCTCTCTCTCTCGCTCTCTCTCTCTCTCTGCTCCAACGTCAAACTCCACTCGCAATACATCGCGCATGCATGAATAAAAAAAAATCTTGACACGTTTATAAAAGCCGTCATGGTTTGTTGTTCATTTGTCCTTCACCTTCCGATGTTTGCCCAAGTTTTTCGTCTCACGCACGGAGGTTGCTCAGGCAACGGATAACAACAGCGTGCTGGTTGGAAGGAGCATTTTATATGAGAAAGGGGTGAATAATAATAATAATAATAATAATAAATTTTATTTTTGAGCGCCTTTCAAGATACCCAAGGACACTTTACAATCAAAACAAATACATAACAGTAGGGAAAGTAAAACAAAGCTTCAGTGAATTAACAATAGGAGAGTAATTAAAATGCAAAAATAAAATAGAAATAAAAGTACAATAAAGATAAATGTTTTCAAGTAAGAAAAAGAAGTAGAATGCATTTGAAAATAAAATAAAATGAGGGGAAAAAAATAAAAAATAAAAAATAAAATAATAATAGTATGTAAAATTAAAAATAAACTGATGATTAAAATAAAGTGGAAGTGCCTGTCACTGAAGTGGAAAAGCAGAAATGAAAAGGTGTGTCTTCAGCTTAGATTTAAAAGTAGATAGTGTGGAACACTGACGAAGAGACAGTGGGAGTGAATTCCAAAGTTTGGGGCCAACAACACTAAATGCCCTGTCGCCCATGGTGCGCAGGTGTGTGGAGGGAACTGTAAGGAGGAGTGAGTCAGTGGAGCGTAGTGTGCGAGTGGGATTGTATGGGGTGAGGAGACTTGTGATGTAGGAGGGTGCAAGGTTGTGCTGGGCCTTGTATACAAGGAGGAGAATTTTGAAATGGATACGTGAATGGATAGGAAGCCAGTGTAATTGATAGAGGATAGGGGTAATGTGATGCCAGGGTCTGGTGTGTGTGAGTAATCTAGCTGCTGAGTTCTGAATGTATTGTAGACGGTTAATCAATTTAGTAGGGAGACCAGTGAGAAGGGCATTGCAATAATCTAATCTGGAGGTTACGAAAGCGTGGATGAGGGTCTCAGCAGAGGTAGGGGTAAGAGAAGGGCGGAGTCTGGAGATGGTTTTAAGGTGGAAAAATGCAGTTTTGGTGAGGTGTTTGATATGGGATTCAAAGGAGAGCGAAGAGTCGATGATGACGCCCAGATTTCTTACTTCAGAGGAAGTGGAGGTAAAATAGTCAGGGATAGAGAACTGAGAAAGGTTTATCTTTTTAAGTAATGATGGAGTGGCGATGATGATGGCTTCGGTTTTGTTTTGATTAAGTTTAAGAAAATTTTGGGTCATCCAATTACTAATTTCATTTAGGCAGGTTGTTAAGTTAGCGAGGGGGAGTGGATGGGAGGGTTTGGTGTGAATGTAAATTTGGGTGTCATCTGCATAACAATGAAAATTTAGACCATGTTTTCGGAGTATGTTACCAAGGGGAAGAATATAAATGATGAAGAGTAGGGGGCCTAGAACTGAGCCTTGAGGAACACCATGTGTGAGGACTGAATTTGGAGACCGGAAATCACCAATAGAGACAAACTGCTCTCTTCCAGTTAGATAGGACCTGAACCAGGAGAGTGCAGTACCAGTGATGCCCAGTAGGGTTTCCAGCCTTGTGAGAAGGACGTTGTGGCAGACTGTGTCAAAAGCAGCTGTTAAATCAAGTAGCAGGAGGATACTGAAATGGCCTGAATCCGCAGCTAACAAAAGGTCGTTTACGACCTTGACTAGTGCAGTTTCAGTGCTATGCTTAGCCCTGAACCCAGACTGCAGTTCCTCCCATAGGCTAAATGATGTCATGTGTTCTTGAAGCTGTAAGGCCACAGTACGCTCTAGCAGCTTGGAGATGAAGGGAAGGTTTGAGATGGGACGGTAGTTTTTAAAATCATCCGCTGCAGCTCCAGTTTTTTTGAGGACAGGTGTGATGGCTGCAATCTTTAGGGAGTTTGGAACTATGCCTGTCAGGAGAGAGGTGTTAATGATGTTAGTAAGGAGGGGACTGAGAACTGGTAGACAGGCCTTGACAAGAGAGGAGGGCATAGGGTCCAGGAGACAGGTGGTAGGCCTGGCTTTCGTGGCAAGATCACAGACAGTTTCAATATTAACGGGAGAGAAGGAGGAAAATATTTGAGGAGGTGTCTGAAGAGAAGGGCTGTCATTTAGAGTGGGGGAGGGGAGAGACTGTAGTTGACTGTAAATGGTGTTGATTTTGTTATTAAAATAGTTCAAGAACTCACAGCAGAGATCAGTTGAAGGGGTAAGTGGGAAGGGTTGGGATGGTTTGAGGATATTGTTAACAGTGGAGAAGAGTGCTCTGGGATTGCCCTGGCCTGTACTGATAATAGAGCTGTAATACGAGGACTTGGCCTTGTTTAGGGCTTCCTTGTATGCTAGGACATGGTCCTTAAAAGCAAGCGCATGAACAGTAAGCCCAGTCTTTTTACTGAGACGTTCAAGCCTACGGCCAGCTGCCTTCATTTCCCTAAGCTCAGAATTAAACCAAGGAGCAGAGTGAGAAAATGAGACAACACTCGTTTTCAGGGGGGCAAGTTTGTCAAGTGTAGAGGAGAGGTTAGAGTTATATGATGACACAAGATCATCAGAGCACAGACTGGGAGGTAACACTGACAGCTGAGATTGTAAAAGCTCTGTTAACTCAGTTATGTTGATGTTTTTAGTATTACGGTATGTGATGGAGCGAAGGGGGTGGCGGTGGTGCTGAGGAACAGGGATAGCAAGATGGAAAAGAACAGCTATGTGATCAGAGATTGACAGATTTTTAGGCATTATGTTATATGGTGATGTACCACTGGAGCACACAAGATCCAGTGTGTGACCTTTGGAGTGTGTAGGGAAATGTATGTGCTGGGTAAAGTCAAAGCAGTTTAAAGCATTTAAGAATTGAATGGCAAAGTTACAGTTATGAGATTCAACATGAATGTTGAAGTCACCAAAAACCAGGATGGAGGAGTACTTGGGACATACATAAGAGAGCAGCTCAGTAAATTCACTAATAAAGACAGATGATGCCTTAGGGGGTCTATAGACAAGTAATAAGAGTAAAGGTTGGCTCCCAGTGAACCCTACAGCCAGACATTCAAAAGATGCAAATAGCTGCAGCGGCACAGACACAACATTAAAATCAGAGCGGTGAATAACAGCCAGACCTCCCCCGCGCCCTGAGAGGCGGGGCTTCTCAATAAAAGAATAGCCAGGAGGTGAAGCTTCATTTAACGACATGTAATCATGAGGAAGTTGCCAGGTTTCTGTCAGACACATGAAGTCCAAAGCCATATCTGTAATTGCATCATTAATAAATGGTCCTTTGTTATTGAGGGACCGAACATTTAAAAGAGCAAAGGACGAGAGTGTGGCAGACCCAAGATTAGAAGAGGGCTCCGAAAGTTTTACACTACACAAATTGTCCACATTTACAGAACGAGCAAGCGACTTACGAGAGACTCTGTTGTTGCATTTAGTCCGATGATTTCGAATGCCAGGGTGGTGGTGGCGCAATTCAAGGTTCAGTTTCGAAATCACACGTGAATCCGTAATTGCCAATGGATCAGAATGAAACGCTCCAGTGGACCGTGACTGGGCCGTCAGAGACGAGATAGTCACATGAGCAGGCACATCTGCACCACCACCATCCAGATGCTGGACAGGAAGAGACGGATGAAACGCTCCTCTGGACAATAGACATCGGCCGACAGGAGCAGTCGCAGACGTGACGATGGATGTAGGGGATACAGTCTCCGCGTCGTTACCCCCCAGTTGCTGGCCAGCAGGAGCAGACGAAGACAAGCCGACGGAAGGGGCAGACACAGTCTCTGAATTTCTGCCATGATGGTCGGCAGGAGCAGTCCAGGAAGAGACGAACGGATAGTCTGTGTTGGCCAGACCACTGAATGGAACTGTTACTCGAACGTGTGCGCCCTTTTTGGTCTTTTTAAGCGCATATGCAAACTCTTGCCTGTATGTTGCCTGTTGTGTTCTACACTGAGGGTAACAACTTTAAAAGGTCACATCGCGATNCTGTGAGGAAGCTTCGCGATAGGGGTTCGTGGGTCTGTGTACCGCGATCCCTCGGTTCGATGCAATATCGTTACAGCCTTACTGTAGGTAAGTATCAAAATAAAAGGCAGGCTTAATAATAGTATTTTCCCCACTAGAAACATACCNCAAGGTGGCGCTAAAACCCCCAAAAGTTCCAAGTGCCATGACACTCCCCGTCTGGTATTGTGAGATACTACTACAATTTCAATCTATATAAACATTTCAATTACAGTCTCTGAACACAGTCACAAATTTGCTTTGGAGACTTTGGAGAGGTTGCAGCATCATAAAACACATAGAACACATAGGACACATGACACCAACAGAGAAAAACAAACAACAGTACAACAATAGAGTTCACTCACAAGAAAACAGTGCACATGTTCAGAAGCACTGGATGTCCTAACCCACTGCGCTTGACCCATCAAGTCCATACATGCCCCCCTTGTAGCAGCATAAGGTCTTCGGATCTGTAACTGCTGAAGATTGCTGAGAGAATCTATCCATGTTTTCCATTCAGCTTCCCTGTCTGCAGGAAGAGGATAGTTCCAATCCAAAGCCTTACTTGAGAGCTCTCTGAGCAGCATCTTTCCCTGGATTGTGACTGGTGCAGCAAACCCCAGCGGATCGAACAGTCCATTGATGGTGGCTAGGTCACCTCTCCGTGTGTATGGTTTGACTGTGTCTGCCACTTGGAAGGTGAAAGTGTCTCTGGTTAAGTCCCACCTCAGGCCTAGGCTTCGCTGAATAGGTGTTGAATCAGAATCTAGGTTGTAGCCCGTGAGCCAGTGGGGTTCACTGGTACCACTTGGGGGGGCAAATTCTCACTATATTTTTCTGAAAGCTATGTGTCTCTGGAGTATATTCATGTATGATAGCAAGCTGGATCTCATAGCTTTGTGGTTTTACAGCCTCTTTAGTAAATACACCATTTGAAGAAAGAAATTAAAATCGCCTAAATTAGAATGTCTCTTAAGCCACTTCTGGCTGTTATATTAGCCTTCTGGAGTGGTTTAAATACCATTATTAATTCAGATAAATATTCTACTTCATAGTTCCATCATCAGAATGACCATTTTAATTAATATGTTGAAATAAAATATTATAATATGGCAATTTATGCTCCCGATCATACATAATTGCATCACTTCTAATAATGTCAATAGCTTTTGGTACAGGTGGTATGACAAATTCTCACTATATTTTCCTGAAACCCAAGTGTCTCTGGAGTATACCTCTGTATGATAGCAAGTTGCATCTCATAGCCTTTTGATTTCACAGCCTTTCAAAGATTAAGGGGAAAAAACGATTTTCTAAAAAGTGACTATTTTTTAGTTGAACCACTAACAACAAGCCATAGAAGGTCCTAATCATCATCAGTAATATTTCTAATGTCGTCCTTAATGTTGACAGATATTCACTTCATGAAAATTCTGCATACCATAGCTGATAAGTTTTAGCCCATTTTCCAATAATTAAAAAGGAGTCACATACTGCACAAGGAGTCACATACTGCAGACACATGTTTTAAAATAAAATATGTAATTTGCTATTAATAGCTTATGGTACAGTTGGTTAGGCAAATTGCCACTATATCTTTCTGAAAGGTATTTCTGGAGTATATTGCTGTATGACTAAGTCAGAGCTCAGCTTTGTGGGTTCACGGCCTCTTTTATACATGCACCATTTGAAAAGATTGACAAAACTAGCCTAACTTTTAAAAAAATACTCTCATGCCTCTTTTCCACTGGCGTTTTTCTGGTAGGCCTACAGCTCGACACAGCGCGACTTGGCCGCCACTTTTTGCTTTTAGAATAGGCACGACACAGCTCAATCGTAAAGCAAAAAGTGGCGGCCTAGTGGAGCTGTGTCGAGCTGTAGGCCTACCAGAAACACGGCAGTGGAAAAGAGGCATTAGACCACAGTCTGGGCATTACATTAGCTTGTTGGAGGGTGGAGTCACAACTTCAAACAAATGTTTCACATCATTCAAATAGTCACCATACAAATAGTCACCATTCAAATAGAGAATTTTGTTAGTAGTTCAGTGGTTTTGAACATTAATATCATTCTGTATTTCATTTACAGAAAATGTAATGACAAGAGTTGATGGGGAATGTAGTTTACATATTGTTGTCATAAAATTCAATGAGTCTAAGTCATTGCCATGTAAGCTACCATAAAAAGCAGCAGTGTTTTATTGTCAATACTACAAACCCAGTTACAAAAAAGGTGAGGCGCTTGAATTCTTAATAAATAGGACTTAATAAAAACCTTCAAACCACACATACCGTACATTATACACTGATTTCTGTGTTTATTTGTGTTGAAGTATACACAGTACATTTTTACACTTAAATAGAGTCAATCTCAAACCCCAGTGTTCAAATGTATTCCTGCACAGGCATTACTTGACACCAAAAGAGCAACATTTAACTCTGATTCAGAATTCTTTCTAAGTATAGTGTAGAGGTACACTCCATGAATAGTATATTCAGCAGTTTATATTTCATGGGACTTAATTTACACTGTTGTCTGTGTTTATTTCTGTAAAACTAAAGCATTTATTCCAACAGGGACTGTAACCAATACCCTGTCAATAACTTTGTCACTTTGGATAAAAGTGTTAACTAAGTGTAATTGTACCGAAAGGGAGTTGCCCAACCAGGACTCAACCTCTGACCTTTTGTGGTTGTAAACTGAAGCTCTGACGGCTACACTAAAGAGCCACACTCATTGGCATGACAGTCAGAACACAGGCACAACCTACAACATTACTTCACCCACAACCCATTACTCCACCCATTACTCCATCACACTGCCTTCCCCTTCGGGAAGCACACCCATGGTGAAGCACACTGGGCAGCTGACCATCATTCTTCGCTCATCCAGTGTGCCCCATCATCTATGCTTCACCCATCACTGGGGTCCCTCACACTGGAGTCACCAATCCTGGGGGTTCCTCACATAGAATTGTGGCTCACACA
This sequence comes from Engraulis encrasicolus, assembly GCF_034702125.1. NCBI lineage: Eukaryota > Metazoa > Chordata > Actinopteri > Clupeiformes > Engraulidae > Engraulis > Engraulis encrasicolus. The sequence goes on along the minus strand of NW_026945577.1, from coordinate 122,329 downwards.
ATGGGTATGCTTCTGATGGCCTCATGGTAGCCATCCCACTTCTGACACCATTTGTAGCAAAGAGGAGTAGAGTTGCCCAGGCAAGACTCAAACCCAGACCGCCTGGGGTGGTAAACTGGGCCTCTGACCGCTACACTTAGGAGCCAGGGTCATTAATGTGACAGTCAGAACACACCCACAACCCTAGTGATGGTTACGCCATCACAGTAATGTAATGCAATGTAACCAGTGATGGGCAAAATCGACTTACTAGTTACAATGCAGTGCCATATAAATTACTAGTTTTTTCCCTTTCCACTTCAGCGAGGTGATTGGCTGGTTGAAAAATCCCCTGGTTGAATGAATGCCTTTTTCCATCAACAAAATGATTCACTTTAATGTGATGTGCATCAAGAAGTTAGTGTGACACATATGATGCAAAAGTCTTTATATCGCTCTACTGCTCTGAGAGAGATATATATATATTTAGGAAATGTTTTTAGAATTTTAGCTTTTATTACTGAAGTAGCCTATTTAGTCACAAATGTCAATTGAATTTGAACATTTGCCTTGAAACAGTATTACTTCAAAATATTTGGAAATTCCTCAACAAGCCTTTGAACAAATTAATGGTTGGGCCCAACTTGTAGGGCACCTTAGCCTACACACCATTTCAGACCTGCTCATAACAGTTCAGTGCATTTCATTTGCAGAGCAGAACTTTCAATGCCCAAAGCATTGATCTCGAGACATGTTGAGAAACGAAAGATAAAACAAATAAATCAGATTGCAGTTTGAGAATGCACAAAGAAAAACACCTTAACCAAAGTAAGATCCATGAAGAAATATATACTAACCAGACCAGAGTCTAGTGTGGATGAGCTTGACTGGACTGATCAGAGTCCTGACCTCAACCCTTGGAATGATAGAGCGGTGACAACCAGGCGGCCTAACATCATCATTACTAGTACTTTATATGACCTCACAAATGAGCTCCTGGTCCTGGTTATGCAAATAGGAAATCATGTATCTATTTTGTATATTACTGAAAATGGAGTTTATATTGTATACCAAATGTAGAGTATCAAGGATTACCAGGTATCACAGGAAGACAAAATGTGCAGGATAATAATAAGTCACCAGTACACGCCGCCAGATGAGTAGTGAATGTGTGTGCAGAATAGAGCCCACTCAACCCAGTCAATCAGGTTCATGTCCTTAGGTGTAAAATGTGGCCCTGTGATAACGATCTCTGATACCTGTCTCTCCTGCCAATGGGAGGAAGATGTCTGCAGGCCCCTTTGGTGAAAATAGTGGTCAGGGACGGACTGGACAGTCTGGCATTTGGGCACATGCCAGAAGGGCCGCGGCCTTTTAGATAACCTTCGCGGCCCTTCCAATGCTCGTTGCGGCCCCATAATCATACGTCTGAGATCTATGAAGCAAATATCACGCTGCATGCGTTCAAAGTTCTATTCATACAGCGTTCTTTAGTCATCGTTTCGCTATTTATACCACTGACACTGCCATACATTACACACGGACGGTGGCATATTGATGGGTGGGTCTCATTATGTTTCATGTTGTATTTTTCCTGAATATATATTCCAATGATGTAAAAGTGTTCAAAATAATACAAAAAAAAAAACTATAGCCTACCTATTTCTATTTTGCTTTTGTTTGAGACAACTGTAGTAAAGCATTGCTTTGTGGGATTTTTTTTTATTTACGTTCGGTTCCCGCCATAAGAAAAAGAACGTAGGCCTAAAGATTCATCAACATTCTGAAGCTTGTTGTAGAGAAAAACTGACGGTAGATGTCGCGACGCGAATGGACAATTATAGCTATTAAGAAAAATTAATGAAGGTCCAGGAAGAGGAGGAATTAAACGAAAGAAGGGGGAGCGGCAATGGAAATTGATAGCACATTTGACTTGACTTGTGGAGGTGTTTGGTGGTCACTACGCGGTGAGATGCTGCCATCTTGTGGTCTTTTCAGGTATTTTCTTAATCAGTTCAGTCCTCCGTTTCCCTAGTGACTGAAGATAAACTTCCTGTGGGCATTGCGGTGTGTGGCGGACAAGAAGTGTCCCATAAATTCAAGGTTGTTGTCACTGAAAACACGGTGTTCTGTTCGAATCTATGTCTTAGTATCTATTATGCCAGCTTCTTGGCTTGCTTGGAAGAAGACCATGAAGAAGTGTGTTGTTTTGTCTCTGCAATCGCCAAGAAATCACAAGGCCATTCACACATGGAATAGCACGCAGAGCTCTCTCGCCCACACAAATATGGATATTAGAAGATGTGTTGCACCGCCCCCGACGCTACGAATAAGACCAGGTAGGGCTGAAGGATTTCCATTAATAATCATTGTTTGTGTCCGCCGTGACACTTTTTTTTTATTTCACGTAAGGTCGCCAGTCCGTGGCTAGTCTCGCTACTAGCCAAGGTGATGTGATCTGTAAACCTTTTTAGCTTGTGGTAATCTGGGGGCTGTTGTAGTTTTTTCTTATTCGTACTGTAAGCTTATTCTTAACTTCATGACTTGGTAATGGGCTCTCGAATTGGTGGCTTGTCTTGCTGAAATACATTTTAGTAGCCATATCGATGTAGCCTACGGTATGTTGTTTTGCGTTCAGCTCTGGACTGGTTAGCATAGAAGTTGGACTGACTCCCACTCATAGTCTTGTCATCATATAGCTGGGCCACGTGTAGGATGCACCATGCACCTAGTTCTAGTAGGATCAGGATGCACCTTGTGTTTACCAATGTGTTTTCATGTGGTGCGCGGTCACCAAGTTGTTGCAACTTCCGCGAAGTGGTGTGTGTGTGTGTCTCTCTCTCACTCTCTCTCTGTCTGTGTGTGCGTGGGGGGGGGGCGCTACTGGGAGGTCTTGGGGCCGCGGGGCCGCGTTGTGTGTCAAAATGCCAGGGCCGTTTCTCTATCCCAGTCCGTCACTGATGGTGGTGATGGTTGAAGAGTAGCATGCTCAGGGTCCTCCTTTCAGCTATTGTTGCGTCTCCAGATGCGCACCATGTATCTCCTCTCATCATGGCGGCGCTCGAATGAGCAGCGACCTGAGAGTTCTTGTACAGTGTATTCTTAAACGCAATTTCGTTGTCAAAATTCGTTTTGGTCAATGACAAATAAAAGCTCTTCATTCTTGATCATGTCCATTCCCTCCTATACACTTCATAATTGTTGTGTCATGCTGTGCAGTGAGCGAATTTCTGCATGTAGCATGACTCTGAGTTGTAGATGTCTGGTGGTGTACAGAAGGGATAAATAATACTGGGGAATGTAGAGTTCCCCTTTGTGCACCAGTGATACTGACCACAACCTCTGATATTAGGTCTCCCATTCTGACAAACTGCCATAGTAGTTTAACAGGCCAGGCCACACACCCACCCTCAGCAGTTAATCTCCACTCCCACATTCTCCTGGTAGGCAATGTGTCATAGCATTGACAATGTCACAGTTTGTTTACTATGAAGAGGGCATTAAAATCTGATGAACCAGTTTTTGTTTTACTGATGCCAGGTAAAGTCAGAAAATATAACCATCTTCAAGAATCTATAAGTTTGCATATTCTGGAAGGGGCACAGTATTAGATTATCATTTGTTATCCTGTAAATGTATCTGAGATTAAAATATATTTAAGAACTTTGTCAGGTTAATTGTGGACTATATATATTTGTTCTGATTTGTTCATTCAATCAAATGGTTTTGGAGAGGAAAGAAACATGTCAATGTTTTGTCTACGAACCTATTTCCATGCAATGCTACTTTCATATTAGAGAATAGGTACATAATTGTACTTCTATTTGTTCGGACAGAAGTGAATTCATTTTTATTTTTTTTTCATTTTAATTTCATTAATCATATAATGTGTTGGATTGCACTACAAAAGTATAACTATTTCTAATTTATACCCATATGGCTTTATTCTTACTTCAGCTCACTGGTGAAAAATGTACATGAATTCACAACACTATAGATTATGACACCATGTATCTACAGTATGTGGCTCCAACAAATGATTGGAAAATGGGCTAAAATTCATCAGCTTTGGTATGTATAATTTCCATGTAGTGAATATCTGTCAACACCAAGGACAACATTATAATTATTATTGATGATGCTTGGGACCTTCTATGGCTTGTTGTTAGTGGTTCAACTGAAAAATAGTCACTTTTTAGAAAATCGTTTTTTCCCTTTATCTTTGAAAGGCTGTGAAATCAAAAGGTTAAGGCAAAGGCAACTTTCTATCATACAGAGGTATACTCCAGAGACACATGGGTTTCAAGAAAATGCAGTGAGAATTTGTCATAACACCTGTACCAAAAGCTATTGACATTATTAGAAGTGATGCAATTATGTATGATTGGGAGCATAAATTGCCATATTATAATATTTTATTTCAACATATTAATTAAAATGGTCATTCTGATGGTGGAACTATGAAGTAGAATATTTATCTGAATTAATAATGGTATTTAAACCACTCCAGAAGGCTGATATAACAGCCAGAAGTGGCTTAAGAGACATTTTAATTTAGGCGATTTTAATTTTTTTCTTCAAATGGTGTATTTACTAAATAGGCTGTAAAACCACAAAGCTATGAGATCCAGCTTGCTATCATACATGAATATACTCCAGAGACACATAGCTTTCAGAAAAATATAGTGAGAATTTGCCCCCCCAAGTGGTACCAACAACCCTCTTTTTGGGCTCTCGGCTCACGGGCTATTGAGTTCCTTGAGCCCTTTGGCGCGGTCGTTGACTGGAAATACTTCCATTACTTCCTTGCTGTTGGATGCCACTTTGTGGAGACGAATGTTGGATATGGCAAGCATCTTCTGTGTCCGTTTCAACAGATCGATGGTTTCGCTAGCTGTGGGTCTTGACAGAAGCCCATCATCCACATAGAACTCTCTTTCTATGAAGCAGCAGCGTGCATCTGAGCCAAATTCCTCTTCGCTGTGAGCTGCAGCGCGCCAAAGTCCTTATATGGCAACTGATGGAGAAGGGCTGTTGCCGAATACATGAACCTTCATGCGATACTCACAGAGGTCTTTGGCTGGATCATTGTGCTCGTGCCAGAAAAAACGCAGGAAATCTCGATGGTCCTCCCTGACAACGAAGCTGTGAAACATCTGTTCGATGTCCACTTCACTGCAATGGCTTCACGTCTGAACCGCAACAAGACGCCAACCAAGCTGTTGTTCAGGTCGGGTCCAGACGGCAGGACGTCATTCAGTGAAACACCATGACTCTTCGCACTTGAGTCAAAGACCACCCTGATTTGGCCAGGTTTCAGCGGGTGGTAAACTCCAAAGATGGGAAAGTACCAGCACTCTTTCCCAGCTGGGAGTGGAGGAGCCTGCTCAGCATGGTCACGATCAAAGATGTTCTGCATGAAGGTGACAAAGTGCTTCTTCATTTCAGGTCTTTTCTCCAGAGTGCGTTGAACAGAAGCCAGCCGTGTGAGTGCCTGGTCGCGACTGTGAGGTAGGCGTTCGCGAGGTGTTCTGAATGGAAGTGGGGCAACCCAGCTGTTTGAATTGTCCATGAACATCTCTTTATCCATTAGCTCTAGGAACAGTCTGTCTTCCACAGAAAGTCCTATCTTGTCTTTGGTTGTTTCAAAGATTGTGCTTCCTAACGTGCATTCAAACAATCTGTAAATGTCTGCAACGGCTGTCTGTTCAGACAGAGACCCAAACTTCTCCTTGACATGAAGCCTGTTAGGACAGGGGCTGAAGAAGGAAGGGCGTTTGTTCTCGAGGTTGTTGGTGTGGTACGTTTGAATGGCTGCAGGTCTGTGAGTGCTCCCTAAGCAGACGTCACCTACAATTACTATACCCATCCCAGGTCCACTCTCTGCGCATATGGAGCATCATGTGGACCGTTCCGCTGCTCTTTCACTTTGTGGACTCTGAGTAGGTCCCGACCAAGCAACAGGAGGATCTTGGCCTCAGGATCCAGTGGTGGGATGGAGTGAGCTATGGACTTGAGGTGAGGGTGGTGCAAAGCCGTTTCAGGAGTTGGGATCTCAGCAGCGCTTCAGAGGATGCGGCTTCTTATGAAGGGGACATTGCTTCTCATCATCACCAGCTTTGTGGCCTGAAACTTCCCTCTTTTCTCTCTCTTGTGATATGTCTGTTTTGTGGGCAGACACTAGACTCCTTTGTGGTTTCTTAGCAGCGGAGCCTTGCTTTAGGTATTCCATGTTACCAGTTTGCACCCTGAAACCTGGATCGTTGCGTGCTCGTGCCTCATCACTGACGACCTCACAAAAGAAAGAGAATGGAGGGAAGGTTACGCCATGTTTGGCCTTGTACTTGAAGCCCTGCTGAAGCTACCGCTCTGGGAGGTTGTATGGTAACTTCTCCACTATAGGAGCAACACCACATGCAGTGTCCAAGTAGCTCAGGCCAGGGAGATAGCCTTCTAGCTTAGCGGCTTCTAACTCGTGAAGTAGGTCGCTGAGTTCTCTCAGCTTCACAGGATCCTTGTTGGTGACCTTTGGGAAGTTTGTGAGCCTGTCGAAGAGTGACTTCTCGATGATCTCTGGGGAACCAAAGCATTCTTCCAAGCGTTCCCAAGCCTTGGCCAATCCAGTAGAGGGGTTACCTACATGCACTGCTCTTATCCTCCTGACATGCTGTGCAGATTCTCGCCCTAAACACTTAATTAGGAGGTCCAGCTCTTCACTGGCGCTGAGGTGTAGCCCAACGATGGCGTTGAGGAACGATGATTTCCACGCCCAATAGTTCTCAGGTGAATCATCGAACTGTGAGAGGCCGGAGGTAATCAGATCTCTGCGTGCCAGGTATCTAGCTACGTCGCTAATGTCTGGACTGCCATCTACTGGCTGTTGAGAAACACCTTTGAGAGGTGAGAACTCTCCTGCACCAGCAATAGGTTGCCATGGAGATGTGCGATTTGGTGTAGTCTTGGTGGGTTGCGGTACTGATCTGGTAAGATTGGGTTTTTTTAGAGGAATGAGCTTTAACTGCGAACTCAGTAAGGCGCTGTCTTGGGGGAGACTCGGGTTTCAGCACATGAATTATTGGTGATATGGGTTGTTCGTGTTGCTTAACATTTTCTGTTAACTGTTGCTGAACATATTGACGTGTTCTCTCTTCCTTTTCTTCTAGGAGTGATGTGTCGTCAACCTCTTCAAGCTCCTCTGCTGCTTCAAGCGCATTAGCTTCTACTTCTGCGGCTATCACCTCCTGTTCATGTCTGAGTTCGTTTAATCTAGCTTCAATTTGTGCCTTCTCAATCAGAATATCTGACTCCTTTTTAGAAAATTCAGCTCTTACGCGAGCTGCCTCCAATTTAGCATGAGTTGCAGCTTTGGCTCTGCTAGATGATGTTTTGTTTGATTTGACTGATGCAAATTTACTGGAAGATGCATGAGCGACTGACTTGGTTTCCATAGTAGAATGTGGTGCTGTTTCCTGAGCTGCTGTGGTGGGTGCTACTTTGGGGTGTTGAGATGGCTCTTCAACTGCTGTGTTCTCATCCATCATTCAGATGTGAAGCAAGCCGGGTGTGAGCAGTGGTGAAGATGATGAGAAGTTGAAGATTACTCTCCTTGAGTAGTTCTGTGCCGCTGTGCTGGATGCTTTTTTACTGTTCTGTCCTCATCAGACGGCCATTTACTTTAGAGTTCTCAACGGGTCGGGTCAGCCCGACGGGCCCTTTGGGTTCGGGCCGGGTTCGGGTCGAAAATATAAGCATATGGCTCGGGTCGGTTCGGTCCGCGGGCTCAATCTTTTCCGCCCAGTGAAAAAAAAAAAAAGTTCTGCTGTTTACCGTGAATCATGGCGAATTTCCCCTTGATGGGTCAGTAAAGACCTAGAATCTATCTATCTAAATATAGGCCTGCGTAACGAAGGTCTGGCAGGCTGCTGCATGCAACCTTGCGCAGTGCTTAATTTGTAAATCACAAGGTACCAGAACGCAAAACAAAAATAACATCACAGCGATGATGAGTTGGAAAGAGGTCCCGGAACGCACAGAAAAACTACATTGGCTACAATTACGCAAACTAATAAAAACGGGAAAAAGTTCTTAGATGCAATTTTAACGATATTGAGTCCCATGTCAGCTCATGGAACCATACTTTTGTTTCTTAATACAAGGGACGGTTGGCAATCCAATGACTATTTTAAACAACAGCCATAGTAGGCCTAGCATATTAAATGCTGTAATGACAACAACCAATATTTTTAGTTTGATCGCTAACTTTATTGCTTAGTAGTCTCAGCAAATGCAGTGCATGGAAATTATGTTTTCCCCATGAGGTGAAACGAAACCGAAGCGGTCTTCTACATAGGCTATACTAGAAAGGACAGTGGCTTTCCAATTAGGTTATCCTTTCCACGTATTCACACAACGTTGGCATATGCGTACTACACGTTAAATCCACGCTTTGTTGGCGACTTTGTTGCATATAATTTGGCTAATCCGCATGTGCTGTTGCGATATGCCACTTCACTATTTAAATGGCTCGTGCACCGATGGTAAGCGAGCGGCACCGAAGGTTGGCTTTTCACACTGACTGTCTGCTCGCGCTGCGGTCTGGTTGAAAATCCCCTCAGCAAATGTTTTATTTGGAGCGTGTAGGCCCTGTTTGAATGAAATATCACCTTGTCTTTGCTGTTTTCGTGCTCAAATTGACTTTTAAGAAACTGTCGGGTCTTGGGGCACACACACGCGGAGCGCTGGCCAGCCGAGGAAGATCTCATCCTCTCACCTAGGTTATCTGTCTTTTTTGCTACATGGCTGATCAATGCACCAACCGTAGCCCAGGTGCCACTAGAAATTAGTATGTCCAAAAACTTGTGTGCCGACCAAAATTTTATGAAACTTTTAAACAATGTTTGGCACAGCCAGGCTTTCCATCTCATCCACGCATATGAACAAACAAGGAGGGAGGGGCAACTTCACGTAGCCTACATTTAATCAGATACACGGGGTGGAAATGTAGTAAGCCTACATTTAGAAGTCAAAACAAAAGGTGGATAGATTGTTGTTGCCGTGAAGAGGCGGTTATTGAAATCGCGCTGTGGATGATTCTGCTTAAATAGCAAGAACTTTCCCCATTTCATATTATGTTTCTATTGTGGAAAATATCTTTTCACTAGGTTTTTAAGTGGGTTATGCAATTTACTGCGCATAAGTGCCCTTAAAGACCCACCACAACCCGTCATTCTCCATAGGATAACGTCGGGAAACTCGACCCCCGACTTCGGGCCTCGGGCCGGGTTCGGTTATATAATTCTAGTGATGTGTCGGGTAACATCGGGCTCGGGCTTTAAAAGCCACGGCCGGGTAGGGTCGGGTTGACATTTTCAGGCCCGTTGAGAACTCTAATTTACTTGACTAGACAAACAGCTAACAATGGAACGATGGAAGGAATTTAAGCAAAGCCTGAAAAGGGGCAAGAATGTCCTTCAAGGATGAGCAGGTCTTCACCTTGGCTTGGTCAGCTTCAACTGAAGTAATGACTTTGCAATTCTAGCTAGATTTGACATCACAGGAAGTTACATCAACTGAAGGTAAGTATCAAAATAAAAGGCAGGCTTAATAATTAGTATTTTCCCCACTAGAAACATACCACAAGGTGGCGCTAAAACCCCCAAAAGTTCCAAGTGCCATGACAGTGTGTGTGTGTGTGTGTGTGTGTGTGTGTGTGTGTGTGTGTGTGTGTGTGTGTGTGTGTGTGTGTGTGTGTGTGTGTCTGTCTCTCTGTCTGTCTGTCTGTCTGTCTGTGTGTCTGAGAGAGAGAGAGAGAGAGAGAGAGAGAGAGAGAGAGAGAGAATGAACATGTGTGCGTATGTGTATGTGTGTGTGTGTGTGTGTGTGTGGGGGGGGGGTATTCACAAACTAAAAAGGGTAGAAAGGGTAGCTGCTAAGGACCCCCACCCCGACCGCAAAAGAAGATTGGCGACACCGCGTTTGTTTGCTATGCGCCCAAGAGATGGAACGCCCTCCCCATCGAGATCCAATCAGCCAGCTCCGTCGACTCCTTCAAGAAGCAGCTGAAGACCCACCTTTTCATCCTTGCCAACTCCTAGCTGCCTAGGTGTCACAGTGTCCCAGCTGCCGCAGCGTCTTTACTGCTCACAACCAGCCCTGGCAGGGGGCTCCCCTAGGTGGCCGCTGGTCTCTGCCTGAGGTTTTTTCCTGGCTATAGTTTTTTTTTCCTCAGACCTCGTTGAGCTTTTTCCCCCCTACAAACTATGAATCAAGCGAAAGGGAGTTTTTCCTCACCCCTGATGCCACCAGGGACCGCATCTGAGCGCCCAATTTCAGTGTGACTTATGCTAGACCCAGCCACTATGGACCTTTCGCATCTAAGAATCCTGGCCCTAACCTACGTTGACCTTATGACTCTACAATCTCTTTCTATCTCTTCTTCCTCTGCCTTCCTGCTATCTCTGCCTCTCCTCTCTTCCTCTCCTTTTAAATCCATCTCTAACAACTGTGTTTTTTTTCTCATTTGTTAAGTACTTTGAGTTGCATCCCTTGTATGATACAGTGCTATACAAATACAATTATTATTATTATTATTAAATTATTATTAAAGTATAGTTACGTGTCTCTGTGTGTGTGTGTGTGTGTATGTGTGTGTGTGTGTGTGTGTGTGTGTGTGTGTGTGTGTGTGTTAGGGACACACAGACAGAGGGAAAGGAGGGAGTATTACTGAAAATGTCTCACCTGCTGATGATCTTAGAGAGTCTCTCTGTTTCTTCACCTTTGTCTTCCTCTCCTCTGCTTTTTTCTTTTCCTCATTCTTCCTATTCATCAATCCATTTATGATCTTTGCATCAAAGTCTACATGATGACCTCTGTTTCCTGCCACCATCTCTTCTATCTTCTCCAGCAGCTCTGTCACCTGGCCACCATCACTCTTCTCATTGTCTACAACATGGTACCTGTTCCCACATTTCTCTACAACCCACTGCAGAGCCTCTCCTCCACTCTCAATATGCTGTTCAATGCTTGCGTTTCCTAGCCTGTCCCCAAATGTGAACAGCACTATAGTGTGATTCCAGACACTTTCACCCAGAAGCTCCAGGTGGTCCTGTACTGCTCTTCTGTGTTTCTCTGTGAATGTCTGACTCACATTAATGACTAGTACTAGAGCATGGGGTCCTGGAGGACACAGACACACACATAGAATGATCTCTCCTTTATCACATTCAGGAGTTTTCTCTACAGTGTAGTTTTCCCACCATCCTGGTGCCTCCACTACAGTGATGTGTCTGCCTGCTGTTTCTCCTTCTCTCTTCACACACTCAGCTGTTCTCCCTGCAGTACCAAACTCCTGTCTGCCCAGGATGGTGTTTCCTGATGAACTCTTCCCCTGAAGTCGTCCTCCCAGCAGCACGATCCTCATGTCAGACATGTGAGGAACACCACCTGAGTAAAAAATGGTAAGAGCAAAGTTTAAAAATATTGAATATAAATGAATGATGAATGTAATGCTCAGAATAGTATACTGTATCTCACACTGTGTCTGTGTGTGAACAAAACATGCTTTTCATTTGTTTAGCCAAAGTTGGTGTGGTGTTGTAACAACTGTTTGATTGTTATTGTTCGAAACATCAACAAGCCTGAAACCCAAAAGAATAATGTATGTATCTGTGGTTGGGGGAGGGTGTTCTCTCCCCTTACTGTGTGTAGATGTGTTTTAAGATGTTTGTTATTTGCCAATGTAGAGATGTAAAGAAGGGGATAGGCCTATTACTAATGCCAAATGTCTGTTCACTGCAATCCACCTAACAAACATAACCTGTGTGTGTGTGTGTGTGTGTGTGTGTGTGTGTGTGTGTGTGTGTGTGTGTGTGTGTGTGTGTGTATTGATCACTGTGGTGCCACTTATCTAGTTCATGCCTGAGTATCTTTGCAACTGATACATTTGTGTCTATGGAAACTCAATTTTGAATTGTGGGCACAAATAAAGAAGTAAAGTTTCAGTCCCTCCAGGATTTTGCACTGGGATTTTGTGATTTTTGCGGTCAAAATGTCTGATTTTGTGGCGGCATTTTCTCATTTTTTGCAAAGATTTTGCGGCATTTTCTCATTTTTTGCAAAGATTTTGCACCCCTTTCTGGGTTTTTTTGGTAACTGAAAACCACAATCAGTCTATAGCAGGCTTAAGAGAGAGAGACAAAAGAGACAGAGATTCAGAAACACACTTCCTATATAATAGAATAATAAAATATTGACAATAATAAAAGATTGTCAAAAACTGCCAGAGCGTCTTATAAGCCAGTGCGTCCAATGTGTACAAAAAATCATGGCCGCGACACTCATAAATCTCTGTCGATATTTTAGAACGACTTCGGGGGAAAACGGGACTGTGCGTTATGAAAAAATACTTGTGGGTATAGCCTACCAGTAGGCGAATGAAGAGCGTCGCGGGGTAGGCTACAGTAGCTAGGTTGTATGCAAGCGTTACAATGTCACCTGTTGGAAGACGCATCTCTCTCTCTCTCTCTCTCTCTCTCTCTCTCTCTCTCTCTCTCTCTCTCTCTCTCTCTCTCTCTCTCTCGTGCTCGTATTGCACGCTGTTGCATATTATTTGCTTGATGCAAAGTTGTGATGGCATACACGCTCTCGTTGACATGGTTGTGTGCATGGTTGCATGGATTCGCAAGACTTTATTGCAATAACACAGTGAAAGCGTGTAAGGGCCGTTCACTTCCTATCCACACCTCCGAATCCTTTGCGATGGGCACTACAGTGATTGTTATCAGAAGGCTTGTGCCTACGCATAGACATAGACCCTTAAATTACAAACATAGCGAACATTGAAAAAAGATCAGACAACGACCGTCGGGTAGCATGCTCATGAAAGCGACAGGGGAGAGTGGAGAAGTTGCTAAAAAATGTAGGCTAACGTAAGATGTTTGCTACTGTGCGACAGCACCGCCACTATTTCATGACTGCATACACTTCTTCGTCATGGATAAATGGGCAACAATACTTTTTCCAGCCAGGATTGCACTGAAGAGTAGGCTACTGCTGTTAAAAAAAAAAGGTCACGGGTGTCCGACGCCTGCGTGTTAGTGAGGGAGGGGAGGCGAGAGACGCGGAGCAGCTGAGATGAGGGTCGACTTGCGAAATAGCAGGCAATTATTTTTTCAATGTTTCAGTGACATAGGTCTAATAACAAAAATGCTTCCTATTGGTTTTCGTCTCCGGTGGTATTGTAGTCACATTTTTATTTTTTGACGAAAATATAAATCAATAAACTCCACAGAATGTTGAAGGGGACAAAGGGGAAAATTTTGCGGGAAAAATGCGGCTTTACAGGAATTACGTGGCATCGTGAAATTATGCGGAATATCATTGAATTTGCATGAATCCACGCGATCGCTGAATCGCGAAAAACTGGAGGGACTTACTAAACTGAGTGTGTGTGTGTGTGTGTGGCCGAGAGAGAGAGAGAGAGAAAGAGAGAGAGAGAGAGAGAGAGAGAGAGAGAGAGAGAGAGAGAAAGAGAGAGAGAGAGAGAGAGAGAGAGAGAGAGAGAGAATGTGTGCAGTATAGGCCTATGTGTGTGTGTGTGTGTGGGGGGGGGGGTACTTCTACACAGTAAAAAGGGCAGAGTATGGTAACTTGCATTAAACATCTTGCATCTAAACATCACATCTACAGTACTGTGTGTGTGTGTGTGTGTGTGTGTGTGTGTGTGTCTGTGTCTGTGTCTGTGTCTGTGTGTGTATGTATGCAGGGCCGCTGACAGCTTTTGCTGGGCCCAGGATGAAGTCATCTGAAAGGGCCCCGTACCCAATTATGGGGTCTCAGAGGGACACATAGCCAGAGGGAAAGGAGGGAGTATAACTGGACATGTGTCTCACCTGCTGATGATCTGAGAGTCTCTCTCTGTTTCTTCACCTTCATCTTCCTCTCTTCTGCTCTTCTCTTTTCTTCTTTCTTCCTCTTCATCAGTCCTTTTATGATCTTTGCATCAAAGTCTACATGATGACCTCTGTTTCCTGCCACCATCTCTTCTATCTTGTCCAGCAGCTCTGTCACCTGGCCACCATCACTCTTCTCATTGTCTACAACATGGTACCTGTTCCCACATTTCTCTACAACCCACTGCAGAGCCTCTCCTCCACTCTCAATGTGCTGCTCAATGCTTGTGTCTCCCAGCCAGTCCCCTCTGGTGAACAGCACTATAGTGTGACCCCAGACTCTCTCACCCAGAAGCTCCATGTGTTCCTGCACTGCTCTTCTGTCTCTCTCTGTGAATGGGTCACTCACATCAATGACTAGTACTAGAGCATGGGGTCCTGGAGGACACAGAGACACACTGACGACAATCTCTCCTTTATCACGTTCAGGAGTTTTCTCTAACGTGGGGTTTACCCACCATCCTGGTGCCTCCACTACAGTGATGTGTCTGCCTGCTGTTTCTCCTTCTCTCTTCACACACTCAGCTGTTCTCCCTGCAGTACCAAACTCCTTTCTGCCCAGGATGGTGTTTCCTGATGAACTCTTCCCAGCATTTCTGTTTCCCAACAGCACGATCCTCATGTCTGATATATGTGGAACACCACCTGAAAAGAAATGGTAAGAGCAAAGTTTAAAGACAAGAACAACTAATGTAACTGCAGGATGAATGTGATGCAGACAATCCTAGAAAGTTGCAGGTGTAAAAAGGAGGGTTTCCCCAAAACATTTACTACTCAAAAAAAGTACATAAAACCCTTGACTCTGGACACAGTTTCCCATTGTTTCCATTAGTACAACAGAAACAAATCACTATGCAGTCCCTCCAGTTTTTCGCGATTCAGCGATCGCGTGGATTCATGCAAATTCAATGATATTCCGCATAATTTCACGATGCCACGTAATTCCTGTAAAGCCGCATTTTCCCCGCAAAATTTCCCCTTTGTCCCCTTCAAGTTTATAGGCAGCATGTTGCATTGCTGCCACCTACTGTGGCTTGATATCCCAGGGCTATTTCACGACCACAACTCCACGCGCTGAAAATGCAAAAGCTTGCGCTTCTCAGTCTAGAAAGATTAACCTCTCGGTAGCATTTTTTGCATTGACCAGCCACCATCGGTTGAGTATTATCAATACAAAAAAAGACACGTTTACACATTTCTTAGTCTTCCAGCATGCAATCGAAAATAGGCGAGCAGAGAACACTTGGTCTTGCATTCATCAAAAGAGCTCTACCGGTTGCCTACTTCAGATGCTGGGTGAATGGTTCGAAAGGGAAATAATTTAGCCTATATTCATGACAGTCTTGCAAAGAGACAAGACAAACGACCAAAATTGTCAAATAATTGGTCAAGGCGCGAGATGAGGAATACTTCATGGCTATTGGAAAAACTTTGAAGAAACTGAGCGCAAGCTTGCGCTTGAGGGCTATAAACAAGCTATGCGCCCCGAACCTCACTGCTTGTTGTTCGCTGACTTGAATCGAAACATTTCTAAGGACATCAGGGCTATCTTTGATTCCTGGAATACCGCCTCAGTCAGCTGAAAGCAGAGTAGCAGTGTCCCATGTGTCAAATGGTAAGATAATTCCATTCCTGTTCCTTGAACGTTTTAAAACTCAGCCGGTTGGGAAATGACCCCGGCTGGACTCGGCCTGGATCACAAACCATGCAAGCCCAAGTATGGGGGGCTTAGGGCCAAAACATACCAAGGCGGAACGGAACGGTCGCAGGACGGACGCGGTCTTTCTGCTTAGTTTTGGCCGGCGTGCTTTTCTCTGCCTTGCACACTGAAGCGTCGGCGTGCGCGGCCAGTCCTGTTCAAAATCCTCCCCACAGCTAAAGCTAGCGTGCTACTTTGCCATTCATTTGAATGAGACACCGCCGGTTGCCGGCGTGAAAAATACGCTGGAGTTCTATTTTCCAAATGCAGCGCGGCGCGGAGCCGGCTCCCGCGCCGCTGACGCCCGACTACCGCCGGTTGGTGTGTAAGGACAGATAGGTTTCAATGTATTTTCACCGACGCCGGTAAAAAACGCCATGGTGTGTAAAACCCCTTAGCACGCTGCGTGCCACAGCGCCCCCAATACACTGTAAGTATTGGCTGGGGGGCGTTCAGATTACATATGTCAGCCACATCCGTTCAAACGCAATCTTTAATGTAGCATATCGTTAAGTTTAAATGTAATGCGAGGTAGAGGTTGCAAGCTACTGGGCATGGGTCGGCTTCCCGTGGATAAAAAGCATGTTCCCTCTCGCGCGCTGCTCCTAGCCCAATCCTTGCGAGCGTGGACCTTGTATCTCGTGGTGTCGACATCTCTTTATCTTAATCTTAAGTTTCTCACAGTTCGAACTACATGTTTTGTAGTGTGACAAGTGTTTTTCTACCAAGCGTTTTCTACAGCTTTTGACTGTCCAAGACAAATTTCCTGCTGGATACATCTGAACTTGCCTGCCACCTGAATTACCCCCATGGCCAAATGTAACTTTTGTAAATGTAATTTGTGTTGGGATTTTCTACAGAAAATTAAAAGGAAGTGTGTTTCTGAATCTCTCTCTCTTTTGTCTTAAGCCTGCTTAGACTGATTGTGGTTTTCAGTTACCAAAAAACCCAGAAAGGGGTGCAAAATCTTTGCAAAAAATGAGAAAATGCCGCAAAATCTTTGCAAAAAATGAGAAAATGCCGCCACAAAATCAGACATTTTGACCGCAAAAATCACAAAATCTCAGTGCAAAATCCTGGAGGGACTGACTGTGAACATTTTTAAATCATCAAATGTGCCATTTACCTTTTTTATCCATGGCCAAACTGTGTTTCTGATAAGTGATTATGTTCCGTCTTTATGATTAATATCTTACAGGTGTCTGAAAAATAAGAAATACAGAAATAATGAACATAACAATTACAAACGCTTGGCAAGAAGGGACCATAGCCTTGAACGAGGGTTGCTGTGTTTTCAGGGCCTCGAAATGTTGTTGGATAACCTCCATGGATTTAGAGCCGAAGAGGCCTGAGTCAGAAATGAGGTGATCCATTTTGTCTCTCTCATGGGGGCTGTAGTTGCTAGAGAGACCTCCCTAAGGGAGGGGGCGAGATGGTTAGCCAGGGTACGCTCCATTTGTGGAGGGTGATCCCAAATGCCTTGCCTGATTATCATCGACGTTCAAATCTCTTCGAGACTTGCTCTGACCAAGAGCATGACAATTAACATTTCCCAAACGGCATGATTGACCCGCCTCCATTGATTTGCTTATGGTTGTTTGCATACCGACAAAGTGGGAGGAGTTCCCGTATTTTCGGGAACTCAGAAAGTACTTGCATTGCTCTTGACCTGACTAGTTGCAGCGTTGAAAGTGTTGCGTCACTAGGATGGCACAGCCTGGCTACCAAATGCCATCCATGCAGACCATGTTAAACATGGAGAAACCTCCGATGGGACACCTGGTCGAATGCAAGCATTGCCACAAGTTTTGAACCTCAGAAATAATGTCCGGAAAAGGAGGGAGTATCTCCATGGACAGGGGGTATAGTAGAGCGGCTACAAGGCCAATTTGGCTTGAATCGTGCAAATTATGATACAAGCATGAAACTTGGCAGGTATGTGCTTAAGACCAATACAATCAAATCTGCCTGATTGGCCACTTGAAATGGTGGCCATTTTCCAAGATGGCCGCCAAAAAAGGCTCCAGAAATAGATTTATTGCATAGAATTGACCTAGAAAATTATGATACAAGCATGAAATTCAACATGTATGTGCTTAAGACCAATAACATCACATGTACCTGATTTTCCACTTGAAATGGTGGCCATTTTCCAAGATGGCCGCCAAAAAAGGACCCAGAAATTGATTTATTGCATAAAATTGACCTAGAAAATTATGATACAAGCATGAAATTCAACATTTATGTGCTTAAGACCAATACGATCAAATCTACCTGATTAGCCACTTGAAATGGTGGCCATTTTCCAAGATGGCCGCCAAAATGACCCCAGAAATAGATTTATTGCATAGAATTGACCTAGCAAATTATGATAAAAGCATGAAATTCAACATTAATGCCCAATCAAATCTGCCTGATTGGTCACTTGAAATGGTGGCCATTTTCCAAGATGACTGCCAAAAAAGACCCTAGACAATGATTTATTGCACAGAATTATCCAAGCAATATATGACGGACACATGAAATTCGGCATGTATGTGATTAAGACCAATAGGCCTACAATCAAATATACTTGATTTACTACTTAAAATGTGATGACGATGTGTCCAAAAAGACCCTAGAAATTTGCAAATTGCAAATTTGGTGGAAATAATTGTTCACTCTCCTCAAATGTTTCCATAGATGATGAAGTGATACAGATATTAAAATGTTCAGCAATGATACATAAGCCAGTTCTTAACTTAATGTCAATGGACCCCAAGGTTATGACATGCTAATAATACGATGACAGTGTGGTAATAATATGCTAATAGCAGCAATTCATGGTTCTCTCTCGTTATTCGCTCTGGACTTGACATTAAACATGTTTAATTTAGCTAATCACATAACTGCTCTGGCTTGTCAGCCTGGGACATTCGAAGATATGAACATCCTCCCCTGGCTGCCCTCTCCAGCCACTGTGCTGTCCCCTTTGCGCACCCAACCTCCACTAATGGTGGTTGACGTTCGGGCACAAGTTCTGTGGAACACAAGACTGATCGTGGCAAGGCCACCTGAATCCTCGCCTCTCCTAATAGGACGCATTACCCGTGTCTCCCTTGGGTCGGTCACCCCTTACTGTGCGTGTCTCATGCGCTCAGCAGGAGCGCGAGTGTCAGTTGTGCTGCCTGGAGCGCTGTCCCTGGGTAGGGCGCCCGTGGTAAGTTAGATCATACTTCTCCAATGAAGTATCTCAGGCCCCTGCTCGACCAGGCTGCCTGATCGAGGGGAAGTGCGTCTTTGATGTCCCCCTGGGAACCAGAGCGTGTGCCCTCAAACAGGTGTCTATCGGGGCTTTCTTGGCCGGCTCGCTGTGGTGGTGGTTGCTACTCGGTTCTCCGTCCGCAACTTGGACCTGCTGCCCTGCTGGAGAATGACTGGGTCTTTTCTGCCAGCAAGATCGCATGGCAGCTCAAGCTTGCTTGGCGGTCTTGGGCATGGTGCCTCTCAGTTGCACCTGCAGGTGTTGTGTACTGAACATGCTGGATATTCCCCCTTGTGCCAAGGCCTGGTTTTCCATTGGGGAATACCTCTTGATATTGGGGCTCTCGCTATACCTCTGTGGGCTCCACTTGTACATCGGTTACACTCAGACGGGTGGTTTCCGTGCCCTGGGTTCCCTCCACTGTGTGCTTTCCGTGGTATTCGATGTCTGGACGCTGCCTTTGTGCGCCCCGTGCTTAACCCCTCTTCCCCCTCCGGGTTCGGAACGAAGACTGCGCCTCTTTCTTTTTCCCCCGCTAGCGTTGCCGGGATCTACCCTCTAAACACTTTATTGACACTGGTAGGCAGACTCTGGGTGGTGTGCCTGGTCTAATGATGGTATCAAGTGCCTGCCTAACCCCTAGGTTGGTACTAGTATCAACTTTCCCCGTGGTTGGTGTCTGTCTGGAGGTATTAGGGGCTTGCCTCGCCTGCTCTTCCAAATGAACCCTTTGGGTGCAGCTCTTGCCCCTGGCCCCTGGGCCGTGGGGCAGCTGTTGGGCGAGCCGTGTCGCTTATTGCTGTTAATGGACGCTGCCTCTCCGCCTTCAACAGCTCTGGGCATCGGCAGGAAGGTTCTGTGCTGCGGCCAGGCTTTTGCTTGCGCATTCTAGGTAACTGGCAACGCAATCAGGAGTTTTTCAATACCCATAGTAAGATGTCGAGTGATTCAACCGAAAGAGAACTATAGGTCACCGAGGGCAACCCTGGTTCTCTGAGGGAGATGAACGAGACATCTCACCAGATTGCCACACTCACCCACAAGCTCAAAGGTTAGTTGTCTCAGATTGAAGATCAGAGCCCGGCACACCTGGGCTTTGTCCCCGAGGGGGCGGGATCCCCATCTGCGCAGCTCATTGGTCTGACGGCATGATTGAAAGCAAGTTTTGGCAAATGGCCATGCAAAGGGCGTTACCCATAGTGAGATGTCTCGTTCATATCCCTCAGAGAACCGGGGTTACCCTTGGTAACCTATAGTTATGTGCCTTTCTGCTTGATTATGTTTCCTTCTATGATGAATTCATTGGAAATTCAAACATAGTGATTGTTTATTTGGGCCACATCTGGTAGATTAATTGCAATTAATGAAGTTCTGGTGTCTTCTTTGATGGTCATCTTTAAAAATGGCTGCCATGTTACATTTTCAAGTTGCAAATGAGGGGGATTTGATTATATTGCTCTTAAGCACAAACACACAAATTGACATACTTGTATCATCATTTCTTGCTCACTTCTGGGCTAAATTCAGTGTTTTAGCAGCCATATTGTAAAATGGCTTCCATTTCAAGTGTTGAGTCAGGTAAATTTGATTGTATTGTTGTTTTTTTGGCACATTCATGCCTAAATTGATGCTTGTATAATAACTTGCTTGATCAATCCTGTGCAACAAATCCATTTCTATGGTATTTTTTGTCAGCCATCTTGGAAAATGGCAGTCATTTAAACTGGGAAATCCCTTAGAATGTATTGTGTTGGTCTTAAGCACATAATGGTCAAATTTCTTGATTGTATCATAATTTCCTTTCTCAATTCTGTGCAACAAATCAATTTCTGAGGTCTTTTTTGGCAGCCATCTTGGAAAATGGCCACCATTTCAAGTAGCCAATCAGGTAGATCTGATTGTATTGGTCGTAAGCACATGCATGTTGAATTTCATGCTTGTATCATAGTTTTCTAGGTCAATTCTATGCAATAAATCAATTTCTGGGGCCTTTTTTACGGCCATCTTGGAAAATGGCCGCCATTTTAAGTGGCCAATCAGGTAGATTTGATCGTATTGGTCTTAAGCACATACATGTTGAATTTCATGCTTGTATCATAATTTTCTAGGTCAATTCTATGCAATAAATCAATTTCTGGGGTCTTTTTTGGTGGCCATCTTGGAAAATGGCCACCATTTCAAGTGGCCAATCAGGTGGATTTGATCGCATTGGTCTTAAGCACATACATGTTGAATTTCATGCTTGTATCATAATTTTCTACGTCAATTCTATGCAATAAATCAATTTCTGGGGTCTTTTTTGGCGGCCATCTTGGAAAATGGCCGCCATTTCAAGTGGCCAATCGGGTAGATTTGATCGAATGGGTCTTGAGCACATACCTGTCGAATTTCACGCTTGTATCATAATTTGCACGATTTTCCCTGTAGCCGCTCTACTATTAGTGGTGTCAACAATAATCGATTCGGCCATGCATCGCGATGCGGAGGCAGGGCAATTCAATTCAATGCGGCAAGTGTCATAATCGATGCGGCATATTTTTTCAAGTTTCAATTACTTCAGTGGATATTTCCGGAGCAAATGAATGTTAATTTAAATAAAAGCACGTCAAAGCATTGAGAACTGTAAGACTAATACAGAAAACAGCCAATAAAATGCTGTTCAGTATCTGACTGTTTCTATTGCCTCATCATGACTGATGAAAAAGTTGCTTTGCTCTTAGTAGAAATGTAATGTATTGCAATGCATTGTAGAATCGAATCAAATCAAATTGAATGTCCAGCATCGTAATCGACTCGAATCGTGAGTGCAGTGCCAATGCACACCACTAACAGGGGGTGCCATGCTGGGAAGGTAGAAATACACCCATTAACGAGTGCTGTTTTTGGGCGGGCGGAGAGGGCCACGCAACACCCAGTTTATCAGCTGCTTTACGACAGAAAGCATGGAGAGTGACTCCCATATACATAGGATTATCCACCTCGAAGCTCGCATTAGAGCGTGCCTGGGATTATGGGAAGTCTGAATCTAATGCATCGTCAGGATCTTCCCTATCACTGAGTGTTGAGAAATTCAAGTTGTTGGAATCCTTTTTGGGAAATGTTTAATGGGGTGACACTGGGATCATTTTAAACAGTTGTAATTTGTCTGAAGACTAACGCTCTCAAATGACAGGCCTGTGTGCCTGTCAAGCTCTAAAACCACAAAAGAGGAAGTGCGAGCAAGAGCCACAGGCAGCCATGCCACTAAAAGTCTCAGAGCTGTCTGCGACAGTGAAACCAAAATGGAGGTCAGGCAGAAATGTCTAAGAGCCACGTCACAAAGAAACTTCAAAGATATAAAATAAAATAAACTCGATACGAATATGCAATTGTTGAGATGGTAATAACTAATGAAAAGATAATACAAGAGCATGAACAGTGTCAAGTAAAGCCCATCTGTTTCCTAAAAGTACACAATCACAAAAGGACACCAAATGCCATGATTGATAGGTGGGGTAGGCATATGACGGAGTCCATTCATCTGAGTCGTAAACTTCCTGAATCGAATATACGTAACCTTATGATATTGTTATTACTGTATTGTAATTACTTATTATAATTATACTTTTTATTGTACTTTTTACTCATAATAATCATACCACGTATTAGAAGAGTTGAAATAAAACCAACCTGTTGCGTCTGTTCAGATCAGTGAAACTGCATTCTACTAGATATGACACCTTGCAGTTCTATTGATGTCTGGCTAGCTGCTAAGCTTCTCCAGTAGACTAAGACGAATGCTCAAACCTGGTCCATGTATATTCTCACACACAACCCTAACAAAGATATTTAAATCTAAGTGGGCATTTGTCAGACAAAACCCAGGACAAAAACAATGGAGAGAATGTATATAGGCCTATGTTAAGGTCTGCTCGAAAAAGAGGAATCGAGGCAGTTACACTAAGCAGAGACAGACACTCAATGACTTTCACTTTTGTTTAGTAACTGAGTTCGAGTTTGTGTACGACTGAATTATAACTCACCAGATATGGACACATTTATCACAACACAAAAACCACTAGAACATGAACAATGAAAAGCAATAAATCTGCCAAAAACAGGATGTAAAATGCTCGGAAAAATGTGATAATGAAAGGGTGTCACAGAACAGACTACATAGCAAAGTCACTAAAAAATGAGTGCTTAAACCAGCCCAGAAAAAGGTTGAAATGCACAACTAAATGAAAACTCAGAACGAATAAAATTATTACACAAAGAACAAGGCAGTTTGGAATAACTCACAAGGATGCCTCAACAGAGAAAGAATCACAATCCCAAAAACTACGCTTTATTCGTTGTGGGTGTCCTGAAGGGGGAAGGGCATGACCAGCTCTGCTCCCAGGCATGCATTGCATCTAAATGAACTTCCCGTTTGCAAACATTGGAAAACATTACTAACATTGTTTATTGTAGATCCCTTCCAATAACTGAAAAAAGGAACCTGGGAACATTTGCCTCTTAAGGTAAATTATGTGTAGCAGGTTGGCCCTGCCATCACGTTAGTGTGTGTGATTGACAGCTGCTGATTGACAGCAGTGGGCGGGCATAATCTATTTATATGAATGGACCCTTGCTTCCTGTCTCGTTTCCGCCACACATTGTTTTGGCGTGAGCCTGGGCTGCGTTTGTTGCCGAGGGGCCGCAGATGAACCGTGAGGGTAAGCATTTGGTCTTTAGCATTTACTTGCAATTGCGGCTGTGATTTGGAAATTATAGCGCCATTTCCCCTCTTGCAGTGCGGCGTTCACTCAGCACTTGTGATCGCTTGGGAGCGCACTGATAAACTCCAAGGAGCTAGGAGCTGTGTGGACACTGGGTGAGTTGTGCTTCCATTCCTGCGATTAGATATGCTCCCTCTCATTATTGCGGCGCCCTAATGTGAACTGTTTTGATGCTTGTAATTAGTTGGCCTGCTCGTGGAGGTAGTTGGTGTGGCGTGGTGATCCTCGAAAGCGTTGTGCTGGTGACTCGCGTGTCTGAGGTGCGTATACTACCTGTCTACCCCCCCCCCCCCCCCCCCCCCCCCCCCCCCTCTTCTGTCTACTTTCTATCTCCCATAACCCTTACTGATGGTAACTTTTTATAATTGTAGCCTTCATCCGCGGCCCCTCCGGCACGAACCAACCAGTGTGTCTGTGCCTACGGGTCTGTCGGCTGCTGTTTCGCCTGGGACAATTTGGGTTTGAGTCTCCCCTTGCTTTGCACCTGCCGCGCTGTGGCTTGGCCGTGCTTCGCTGGGTACGGGGAGGAATTGCGCTTGTAGCCACGCTTGCCCCTTCACCTCGCTTTGCCTGCACGGAGCGTGCATGTCTGTCGTAACTGTCCGAGGGTGCGCGGTTTCAGTGGCTCCGCCTGCTTTTTACCCATTTTGTGCTGTGCCTTATTTATTTTCATTTCATTTATTTCTGCATGTTTATTGTGTGTCTTTATTTTCGTTTGCTGTGCTGCTGCATGCTTATTTGTTTGCTTTGCTTCTGCATGCTGCTTACTCTGCTAGGTTTGCTGCTTTGCATGACTCTTTAACTGCTTGTGTGCCAGTGTAGCTAGACCCTGTTATTCAGGGCTTTATATGTGTGCAGTGCTTATTTTGTTTATTTATGTTTCTTTTCAGTTTACTTATTTGTGTGTTTGGGGTTAATGTGGGATTGGGGAAAATTATGACTGCCAGCCTCTCCAGCAGTTTGGAGTGTGTCAAGGGCGTGTGAGTGATGTGAGTGATAACGTGTATTGTTTTATAGTGTGGTGGAACATGGTATATAGTGCATCGACAGCCTGGTGGTAGAAGGAAGTTCCTGCGTGTGCACACGATATAAGATAAGTAGTACTGCAGATCCATATAGGTTTAGTGATCTCAGTAGTGCCCCAGGCTGTTTCTCTCTCTCTCTCTCTCTCTCTCTCTCTCTCTCTCTCTCTCTCTCTCTCTCTCTCTCTCTCTCTCTCTCTCTCTCTCTCTCTCTCTCTCTCTCTCTCTCTCTCTCTCTCTCTCTCTCTCGTGTTCCACCCACTATTGTGCCTTGTGCTCATAAAGAGCTTGCTATTTTGCACATTTTATTTATGATTCATGTTTGTACAACAATAAAAGAGAAATATATTTGGGATCCCGTCTCTGTCCAGTGTATTACGAACTTGTGCAAGCTTAAGGTTTAAATTGTTCCTAGTGGTAGACTTGCTCTGCCCCTAGGTGGCGTAGTCGCTACAAACTTAGCCCCTCCCCCATGCTACATTTGGCGTTGGATTCGGCAGGATTTACACATACTTATTACAGAGACGTGGGTCCCAAATGTGTTGTACTCTGTATTTGTGAAGTGAAAGTGCAAAATTGTTTTTATTTTTTTATTTTCAGGGTACCTGTCATAGTGGGTTGATTGGGTTTGCCCTGTTTCTTTTTCGTTGTCTCTTTGGTTTAGTTTTTGTTTGTTTGTTTGGGTGCTTTTAATAGGCGAAGCAGCAGCCGGTGGACGGTCGTCAAGAAGGTAGGCATTGACATTTAGGATGGCTGTCCTTTGAATTTTTTAGCAGTAACTGCGAGAGCTGATTACCCCTGTTACGAATTGACAATGAGCACCTTTTGCGGCCTACAAATACTGCAGGGGTTGAGGGGTTCTGTAATGTATCGGTTTGGATAGCGGCAGTTAGTCTGCCGGGTCTCCTTGTTGTCTTGCTTTGCCACTGGGTCCCCTCTGTACCAGAGGTTGGGTCCACTGGCCTTGCGTTATTTGGATAGCGGCAGTTGGACTGCCGGGTCTCCATGTGTCACTGTAACTGGGTCCCCTCTGCACCGGAGGCTGGGTCCATTGATATTGTACTATTTGGATAGCGGCGGTTGGACTGCCAGGTCCCCATCTCTTGCTTTGTCACTGGGTCCCCTCTGTACCAGAGGCTGGGTCAGCTGGCCTTGCGTCATTTGGATGGTGGTAGTTGGACCGCTGGGTCTCCTTTGGTTGGATAGCGGCAGTTGGACTGCCGGGTCTCCATGTCTCACTGTAACAGGGTCCCCTCTGTATCAGAGGTTGGGTCCTCTGGCCTTGCGTTATTTGGATAGCGGTAGTTGGACTGCCGGGTCTCCTTTGGTTGGATAGCGGTAGTTAGTCTGCCGGGTCTCCTTGTCGTTTAGCTTGGTCACTGGGTCTCCTCTGTCGCAGTGGTTGGTTCCACTGACCTTGTATTGTGTGGATAGCGGCAGTTAGTCTGCCGGGTCTCCTTGTTGTCTTGCTTTGCCACTGGGTCCCCTCTGTACCAGAGGCTGGGTCCACTGGCCTTGCGTTATTTGGATAGCGGCAGTTGGACTGCCGGGTCTCCATGTCTCACTGTAACAGGGTCCCCTCTGTATCAGAGGTTGGGTCCTCTGGCCTTGCGTTATTTGGATAGCGGTAGTTGGACTGCCGGGTCTCCTTTGGTTGGATAGCGGTAGTTAGTCTGCCGGGTCTCCTTGTCGTTTAGCTTGGTCACTGGGTCTCCTCTGTCGCAGTGGTTGGTTCCACTGACCTTGTATTGTGTGGACAGCGGCAGTTAGTCTGCCGGGTCTCCTTGTTGTCTTGCTTTGCCACTGGGTACCCTCTGTAGCAGAGGCTGGGTCTACTGGCCTTGCGTTATTTGGATAGCGGCAGTTGGACTGCCGGGTCTCCATGTGTCACTGTAACTGGGTCCCCTCTGTACCGGAGGCTGGTCCCCCGAGAGTCCTTGTCATATAGGCTCCCCCCCTGAGCGAGTTGGATTGTCGTCGGGGCGCCGACACAAAAAGTAGGGGTGGATTGTAGCAGGTTGGCCCTGCCATCACGTTAGTGTGTGTGATTGACAGCTGCTGATTGACAGCAGTGGGCGGGCATAATCTATTTATATGAATGGACCCTTGCTTCCTGTCTCGTTTCCGCCACACATTGTTTTGGCGTGAGCCTGGGCTGCGTTTGTTGCCGAGGGGCCGCAGATGAACCGTGAGGGTAAGCATTTGGTCTTTAGCATTTACTTGCAATTGCGGCTGTGATTTGGAAATTATAGCGCCATTTCCCCTCTTGCAGTGCGGCGTTCACTCAGCACTTGTGATCGCTTGGGAGCGCACTGATAAACTCCAAGGAGCTAGGAGCTGTGTGGACACTGGGTGAGTTGTGCTTCCATTCCTGCGATTAGATATGCTCCCTCTCATTATTGCGGCGCCCTAATGTGAACTGTTTTGATGCTTGTAATTAGTTGGCCTGCTCGTGGAGGTAGTTGGTGTGGCGTGGTGATCCTCGAAAGCGTTGTGCTGGTGACTCGCGTGTCTGAGGTGCGTATACTACCTGTCTGCCCCCCCCCCTTCTGTCTACTTTCTATCTTCCATAACCCTTACTGATGGTAACTTTTTATAATTGTAGCCTTCATCCGCGGCCCCTCCGGCACGAACCAACCAGTGTGTCTGTGCCTACGGGTCTGTCGGCTGCTGTTTCGCCTGGGACAATTTGGGTTTGAGTCTCCCCTTGCTTTGCACCTGCCGCGCTGTGGCTTGGCCGTGCTTCGCTGGGTACGGGGAGGAATTGCGCTTGTAGCCACGCTTGCCCCTTCACCTCGCTTTGCCTGCACGGAGCGTGCATGTCTGTCGTAACTGTCCGAGGGTGCGCGGTTTCAGTGGCTCCGCCTGCTTTTTACCCATTTTGTGCTGTGCCTTATTTATTTTCATTTCATTTATTTCTGCATGTTTATTGTGTGTCTTTATTTTCGTTTGCTGTGCTGCTGCATGCTTATTTGTTTGCTTTGCTTCTGCATGCTGCTTACTCTGCTAGGTTTGCTGCTTTGCATGACTCTTTAACTGCTTGTGTGCCAGTGTAGCTAGACCCTGTTATTCAGGGCTTTATATGTGTGCAGTGTTTATTTTGTTTATTTATGTTTCTTTTCAGTTTACTTATTTGTGTGTTTGGGGTTAATGTGGGATTGGGGAAAATTATGACTGCCAGCCTCTCCAGCAGTTTGGAGTGTGTCAAGGGCGTGTGAGTGATGTGAGTGATAACGTGTATTGTTTTATAGTGTGGTGGAACATGGTATATAGTGCATCGACAGCCTGGTGGTAGAAGGAAGTTCCTGCGTGTGCACACGATATAAGATAAGTAGTACTGCAGATCCATATAGGTTTAGTGATCTCAGTAGTGCCCCAGGCTGTTTCTCTCTCTCTCTCTCTCTCTCTCTCTCTCTCTCTCTCTCTCTTCTCTCCTCTCTCTCTCTCTCTCAATCTCTATCTCTCTCTCTTCTCTCCTCTCTGCCTCTCTCTCTCTCTCTCTCTCTCTCTCTCTCTCTCGTGTTCCACCCACTAATGTGCCTTGTGCTCATAAAGAGCTTGCTATTTTGCACATTTTATTTATGATTCATGTTTGTACAACAATAAAAGAGAAATATATTTGGGATCCCGTCTCTGTCCAGTGTATTACGAACTTGTGCAAGCTTAAGGTTTAAATTGTTCCTAGTGGTAGACTTGCTCTGCCCCTAGGTGGCGTAGTCGCTACAAACTTAGCCCCTCCCCCATGCTACACCTGCTTAGTGAAATATAAATAAATAAATATCGTAAAAGGGAAGTCACTTGCGCTCTAACCTTCTTGGTGCGTCCAGTCCAGGACGGTATACAATGTAGAGTAAACTGGTCCACTTCGAAAAGACTAGGCCAGGGATGACTGGAGCATTCAGATACTTGTTAGTATTTTATTGTGGTGCAAACATAAAATACTAAAAAGTATCCTAAAAGTCTACTAAAGGTAGGCCTATACTAAACTATAGGCCTACTAAAGCATACCTGCCGACCATTACGCATTTTGTGTAGCAGATACGGATTTTGACATCAAACTACGGCGCTGTCACTTCAAAATACGGGAAAAACCAATAGCAAAGTGTGTTCATGGGCCCTTATAAATTGCTCTGTAGACTTGCAACCAGACAGAGCCGTAGACATGGCTCTGCTTGCAATTGTCTCGCGCTGGCCTTTCCATTGGCCAGCAACGTGTGTAGGGGAATATTGACCAATCAGAGCGCTAGTTTGGATGTCTTCATTTGTTATGCTGCGCTCCTCTCGAGCCGAGGCATCAGCTGCGTGCCGACAGAAAGTTTGCTTCGAAATCACACAAGCAGAGAGACTGGTTAATGTAGCCTACTCCTATAATCTCTGAAACACGTGTCCTCCTCCTGTCATCATGTATTATCCATCTTGGTACTGTCGCTGTAGTTTTTCAAGTGAGCACCGTCAAAAACACCGTTTCAAAGGTAAATAGACTTTGAGAAAGGTAGCCTGTATGGGAATAGTGAATTGCGTCCAGTTGCTAAATCCCTAAACTTATGAAAATAAATAAAGGCCGAGGTCTGTCGTAATGATTCACCCAATGTTTCGCCGTATTTGACGGCAATATGTTGTTGCTTGTTTTGATATTGGACCGAAACGAGATTACTCCCGAATGAGAAAATGTGTCGATGACCGCGCTATAAATGAGCAGATTAGCAGCAAACTAATTCGGTTTCCCTTTGCGCCGGATCATTTTAACTCGGTGAAATAAAGCGATAGTTCTAACGGTTGTGCTCGGGTAAAGTCTACATCCGTAACCTACCATGACACCGGAATACTGTTCCCCGCTGAGTCATGGCCCATTCTGAACAGGTGTAACAGGTCGTGCGTCATACCAAATATGCATCACTCCACGACTACTAGCCGTAGGCCTAATCACGCATGGTAATCTATTAATAAAATCAATTATCCTATCATCATATATGTGCCGAACAGTGAACAATAGCCAACTCATGACGGCAGATGAGGGTAGATTAGATTAGATTAGATTACTTTATTGGTACCCAAGGGTAGATTTGATTTGCAGTAAAGTGAGCTTCGCTCATACAAAACATTCAGGACATAGGACACACATAACATACAAGCAACCCACAATGAAAATATGGATAATACCAAAAGTGACCTAGTGCATCCTATCAAAGAGACATGGTGTCACATAAAGTGACAGGGGTACTAAATAAGAATAGATTGTTAAATATATGATAAAAAGGAGTATAAAATACATGATGAGAAGTAACTGGCTTGATAAATACCAAGTAAAATAAGACTCTTGTCTAAGGAATTAAAAAAAAAAAAACAGTAAAAACAGTTCAAGCAATAAATAACATGATCATATAGACCTACAGAGAATCATAGCCTGTGTTTGGACGCTATATTATTAATTTCTCTAATTGCAGAGGGGACAAAGCTTCCTCTGAAACGCTTTGTTCGGCAGGCAGGCAGGCTATATCTGTAGCCAGAGGGCAGAAGATGGAACTCTTTATATAGTGGGTGGGAGCCATCTTGTAAGATGGACTCAGCTATCCTCTGCAGCTGTCTATTGTAGAGGGCTTCAGGGTTAAGTTGTGGCTCTCCAATAAGCCTGCTGGACCACTTAACTATTTGGTTAAGGGAGTTTCTATTTTTCAGGGACAAATTGTTAAACCAGCACACCAGGCAGAAAGATAAAATGGATTCAATAAAAGCACGATAAAAGAGAGTAAGTAATGTTCTGTCAATGGGGAAATAGGACAGTTCTCTTAGACAGTGAAGACGTTGGTTGGCCTTTTTAAAAACAGCTTCACAATTTCCATCAAAAGTCAGCTTATTGTCAATAAAGGTGCCAAGATACTTGTACTTTTCCACAGTTTCCACATACATCAGGGGGGACAGGACACATCCTTGTGGCGAGCCAGTGGAACTGCAGGACTGGTCAGACAGGGCTCCATTGATTCGCACCCTCTGTGTCCGGTTTGTTAAAAAGTCTAAAATCCACCCCAAAAGATTCTTGCTCAGATTGAATTCCTCCGCTAACCTTTTCATCAAAACATGTGGTTGGATAGAGTTAAAAGCAGACATAAAATCAATAACTAAAAGCCGAGCATGAGTGTCTTTTCCCTCTAGATGTTTAAAAACCATATTTAAAAGGGTGGCTGTGGCATCCTCAACTCCCCTCTGTGGTATAGGCAAACTGTAGCGCATCCATGTCAGGCTGTGTCCTCACCATGACAGCAGTTTTGACAAATTTTTCAAAGGTATTCATTACTATGGATGTCAAGGCTATGGGTCTTTGGTCGTTTAGTACTTTAAGGGTGTTGGATTGGGGAACTGGGATCACCACAGCATCCTTCCAACATTTGGGTACATGCTGAGTTTGCAGGGACTTGTTGAATATGTGGTGGAATATTGGGGCCAGTTCTTTAGAGCATGATTTGAGCAGGCGACCACAGATGGCATCCGGTCCTTGACTCTTGTTTGTCTTTGTATGTGTGAATGCTCTCACAATGTTCTCTTCTATTATGCAGTGGTGATCTTGATCCTTTAATTGATGTCTCAGGTCCTGTATTTCACTGCTAAAATCAACAACATCAAAACGGTTGTAGAAACTGTTCAGAGCATTTGCAAGGTTGTAGTCTGAGTCAAAGCCCTCAAGAGTGATGGTACTGCCGTTTGAGTGTGACGTATTAATGCCTGCAATGCTTTTCATGCATGACCATGCTGAACCCATTTTATTTGTGGACATGTTATATTCTAATTTGTCCTTATAGTTCTGTTTATAGGCCTACTATTATGCAGAGAAGTGAAAAAAAGAAGCGATGCCCCTCAAAAGTTACTGGAAGTTCCAAGAGCATTGGCCATTAGCCCCCGTCCCTCAGTAGAGCCACTACATGACGCATTTTGTACTGAATGAATGCTGAAAGTGTGATTTTGATGTTAGCCCCCAAGGTAATAATATTAACCTGATATTATCCTATCTTAGATAACACTTGTCTTTATCTTTTTCTCTACTGCTGATGCTTCTTCACAGTAGGTGACAACATCACCATTTATTAATATTGGAATAGAAGAATCATTACAATTCAACTTTTTGTTCATAAAAATCACTGAAATGCCTCGGTATTTTATAATCAAATTATACATTTTCCTACATGTACCTTCTACAGCCAAAAAAATAATCAGCAAATGCTTCAATTTCATACTCAATTCCAGCTCCTTAACACCCCCCAAGTGACCAAATGCTCTGTTTGGCTGGTACATAGGATAACTTAATAGCCACTTAGGCCTACTAGCCAGGGCCTCGTTCCCCGATAACGATGGTTCTTAGCCTTACGTGTGTCGTTAACCAGTGATCCTACGAATGTTCTTAGATTTCCTACGACTGTTTCCCAAAGACACTCGTACATGAACGCGCGTGCACAGCCTCTAAGATCATTCGTAGCGTCGCTCTTAAGGATCGCTGTCCATTTATGTGGTGCTGAAGTGTCCTCGGAGTGAACTGCGCCGTCATCTGCTGCTAAACCATTTACAAAAAGTAAGGCGTGTGTAAGTGTCAAAAGTTGCTCTCCATAAAAGGTGGACTACATTTGTAGCAGTTTGCAACTATTGACAGGAGTTATTGTTGGCAAATGAAATAAAATGCACACAAACAATGAAATCATGCAAAACTCCCAACTGACGGTAATAACCATGAGCTACGCCGTTAAGACCCAGATAAAGCGCGTGCAGTTGGCTACTGCAGCTTAATATTTAAGAAGACAAGTAGGCCTAGTTGGAGTTCCAAATTGGGATGCGCAAAGTTACAACCTCAAGGCGTTCAAGGCTTGACAACTGTCGGGAGCACGTCAGCATGCTGTTATGAAAAACAATGTCCATCAAAATGGACACATCCCCTCGCTGCCTTTTTGTTATTGCTTAGCCTACTAGAGTCGGAATAGGGAGAGCAGAGCTTGGCACATGTGGTGAGCGGTGCGCAAAGTACCGCGAGCTCAGGCTTTCACAACTGTGAGGACATTTTTGCACGGCAGTCTGCTGTTATTAAAACAAAAAATCTACACGAATCCCCATCGCTGCCTTTTTAATTTTTGTCATAGCTTACCCTTCGCCTACAACTATCATGTATTTTCGGCGTCGCCTTCCCTTTCTTAGGCTACTTGAAAATGAAAGAGGGTGCAACAACTCGCTGACCATTTTTCTTCAAAAAATATAAAATAAATAAAGTTTCGGAAGTGGCCTTCCGACATCAACACAGCCGAAGCCCCTTATTCATTTTGCCTTGTTCTTGTTCATGAAGCACCCACACAAATTATGATTGATCACAGTTTAATTATGCCCAGGTTTATCAAACACAGTCGAACTATTTTACTACCTGTAAAATATTTCCAAACACATTACTTTTATTTTATAGGCCTACATATCCACAATTAATGTTACCTTCTTATTTTCGTTGCAGTGTCAACTGTGCTGCCATGATATTTAGGCTACACTCCCGTCTTAAAACATCAACTTGAAGCGCAAGTTTCCTCTTTTCCTATGGGTGTCTCCACTGTGCCATGCCTCTCGCGTCTTAAAACAGCAATCTTATGCGCAGGTTTCTTCTTTTCCCTTCATATCCTGTGGGTGTCTCCACTGTGCCATGCCGCTACGATCAATCTTAGCGCGTTAAGACTACTCTAGACCACTCGTGGATTGCTCTTAGAGTTACGTGTCAACCTGCGATGGTTCTTTGCTAAGTTGGCTTTGGGAAACGCTCCGTGAGCTCTACGATGGTGTTACGTGTGAACTTAAGTAGCACGTAGCGTTAAGTAGTACTTAAGGCCCTTTCGGAAACGAGGCCCAGACTGGTGGTATGTTTGACTAGTAAGATTAACAGCAATATTGGCTGGTGATCAGTAAAGTTAATTTAGAGGCCTGAATTCCAGCACACTATATCATAGCATTTTATTGGTGTTATGGTGTGAAACAAACAAAAAAAATCTTTCATGAAAGTTTAATAAATTATGGTAGTTCAAAGTACTGTGAAGAGCAAGATAAACTATTTGCCAGATACACGGGATGTTAGGCTAAAATGCATTAAAATGCAGGAAATTGCATCTAAGAAAAGCATTTTTTTCTGGGGGAGGACCCCCCTGCCTGAATGAAGTGTCTCATATCTTCCCTGTTGACATTTGGCAACCCTAGGTGTAGGGCAGACTATGCAAAACAAAGTAGCCTCTCAGATGGGCCCGCCGGCGACCCCGTTGCTTTGCCATGCCAAGTTGTTGCGCCGTGAATTGCCGCGCCGCGATAAGTTGCTACTCAATTTTTTTTTTAAAGGTTGGCAGGTATGCTAAAGTCATCCCTGGCCTAGTCTTTCCGAAGAGGACCAGTTTACTCTACAAAATAAATAAATAAATGTACGTACGCTGGGACAAGGGCCCGTCCCGGGTGGGGGAGGGGTGTGCTTTGTTGTTGGAACCGGAGGACTGATCCTTTAGTGCGGGAGTGGGCTGTTCTTAGACGATACCTAAAAAAAAATGTATAAAATAAAATAATGTATAGGGCCTACTGCAGGTGAGGACCTAAAAAAACACCTAGGAAATTAACAAATCAAAAACCATGCCTGCTGCAAAGCTGAGGTAACATCTATAAACAAACAAACGACCAAGAACACCCAGGACACCTCCCTCCCCCTTCCCCTCCCTCTCCAGACCCTACTTTCCATCTCTAATCGCTAGTCAAGCGTGGTAGTGGGACTGACATGGTTTGGGGATGTATGAATGCCGTCAACATTGGAAATCTGAATTACACCTGAAAAAACATGCCAACATGCACTGTGACTACTGAAGCAGATCATGATACTCTCCATGGGATTTCATGCAAATCTCACGCCAATCTATTTAAGCCAGGTGCAGACTCAAAATGTAAAAGAATGTAAATGTAAAGAAAGGTTGAAACGCACACCGGTGACCTCCCTTTTAATCCCTTTTCATTTCCAGACGTTTCGGGTCAAGACGGCCCCGTCTCAGACGCTCTCTACAGGTTTTTAGCCTGGTGTGTACTCACTTTTGCTACATGTTGTAAAACGTTAATGGCTGTATTTTCATTTTTTTTGTGAGTGAACAACAAATTTAAGCGTTTATGTTGTTAACAGGTCACTTATCATGTGTCATGTCTTAATGTTATCCTATGAAAAGATATACTTACAAATCTGCAAAAATGTGAGGGGTGTAGGCCTACCCATTATCTGCAGACCTCCTGATAAGAAAAAGATATTTAGTCACAACAAGGCAAAGTAAGACATTTAGTCACAAGACAAAGAGCTGCCATTTCCAGCCTCAAGGTAATGAAGTTAGTTTTGACACAATATGTATTTACCATTTGGTTTTGTACAGAGGCCTTCATCCTGTTCCTGTGATTCGGATCACCACCAAAATTTAAAACTGAACAAAATTTCATCAAAATCCATTCATAATTGTTTGAGTTATCCTGCTGACAGACAGACAGACAGACAAACAAACAAACAAACAAACCAACACGACCGAAAGCATAACCTCCTTGGCAGAGGTAACAACGAGACCAAAACATAACCTCCTTGGCGGAGGTTAAAAAAAAACAGGTAACACTTTATTTTAGGGACACATCTATTAGCACTAATACATAAAATATTAATGCATGTGTAAGTAACTTGTAAGGCATGTACTAAGCAAAATAAGACAGTTGTTAAGCATGTATTCACAAATGTCTTGTTCATGCACAATAAGGGATTTATTACCAATATAACCTTAGTAAGCACCTAGTAGACCTAGATTTCTATTTATGTGTAAGCAGTAAGGGCCAGAATACAATGTGTATAAGCTCCTGGTACACTGTGTGAACAAACCCTGAACAGTGTGAAAACAGATGTGGAATAAGGGTCCCTATTCTAAAGTGATGCATTGCTCAGCCCAGATGGCTTAGGGCCCCCGCACTACCTAGGTACTCTACGTCCCCCCCCGCCCCCGGGAAGCAAAGTGTAAGAACATTTCAGATTTTACATTAGTCTCAGTAGGTAAGAAGATCTCACTTATTCTACTCATTGTGTGAATGAGTAATTGGAAGCATTATATAGCACGGACTGGACGTAAAGTTATCAATGACGGTGGGTGGTGAGATGTCATTTTTTCATACACCAATTAGTTTTAATTGTAAAAACCCTACAATAAATGCAGAATATAACGATGAGTAATAGTTTGGAAGCGAAACTAAGCTATTCCTTTCTGATAAATAAGTTAATGTTTGAGAAACTTAGCTACAAAAAGTGCAGTGCATGATGGGTACGCCCTTAGTCAGAAATGCAATGCATGGCCAATGCAGTAATGATAATATTTCTGTTGTTACGTACGGTACATGGCAAATTGTTTGGATAGCAACTAAATTTCACAAGTGAGGGGAGGAGCTAAGGACGTAGGCTCAGAGCTGGGTAGGTTGTCTGTTGGCCTAGATTGCGTACCCATCATGCACTGCACTTCTTGAAGCTAATGTTCTCAAACATTCACTTAATTATCACAAAAGAGTAGTTTAGTTTTGCTTCAAAACTATTATTCTAATGTTCTGCATTTATTTTGGTTTTTTTTTACAACTAAAACTCAGTGGTACATCAGTGTTTCCCACAGAAATTTTGGAAACTATGGGGGCAGCCGGGATTTTTTTTGTCCGGGGGTGGGGGGGGGGGGGGGGGGGGGGGTCTTTTCACGGGCCTTTTTTTGGGGGGGGTTATTCACGCAGTGTAAATGCAAAATGGCAAAACAATGAGTACAGTATGACATTGGCGCATGGAGAAACTATAGGCCTACGCCTACATTTCAGCCATTTATATTTTGAGAAATAAGGCTACATGTACATACACATGCAGGGGTCTATGTAATGAAAAAAATAATAAAACAAAATAGGAGCAGAGATAAGAATTTAAGATTGCTGTGAAATTGTTAACGCATAAACAAAAAGGGTCTAAGAGGGTAGGCTATGCCTTTTCCCCACACACACATTCTACATGAGGGGTGCTGGTCACAGGGCCAGTTTTTCAAAATTCCTCCCATTAAAAGGGCTGAACAACATATTACACATTTATGTCTATATTCACATTCATTACACATTCATTTCTATATGAAGAGCTCTTTTCCAAAATGAGATATATCCATTTTATAGAATGTTGGGAAATTTACATTTTTGTATTGAGCATTCCATTGAATTGCATTGCAAAATGCATTTTATAGAGGTTTAAAAAGTATGTTCTCAAAATATTTGAATTTGAATTCACACATAGATGATTAGACTTCTTAACAGTCAATTCTAATAATAAAATTAAAAAAGTCAAAAATGGTGGATATAGCGTTTTGGAAAAGAGCTCTTCATATGCAGCCCGATGTCTCCTCTGCCTTGTCAATGAAGGCCTGTCACCTAACTCATTACAACTGTAAAACAAAGCCTGGGGAGTGTTAGTAAACTCATCCCAACTGTCCCTTCTCGGAAGGTTTTTTTTTATTGCTCCCAAACCCAAGTTAACTACAACAACTTGACAAGGCTTTTGATCCCTCTCTCTTTCAAGCACTTGTGGTTTTCTCTATAGGATGTATTTACTCCAGGAGGAAAATGCGAAGGAAATCGTAATTGAAATCGCTTTTAACAAACACGGAAATCGTAAAAAAATAAATTAAAAAAAGTTAATAAATTTTTTTTTTATTATTTTTTTTTTTTTTACATTTTCGGAAACTATGGCGGCCAAATTTAAACTATGGCGGGCCGCCATAGTTTCCTCAATGTATGGGAAACACTGGGTACATGGAAAAAAAATTACAGCTCACCAACCCACCGCCATTGACAAGTGTACGTTCAATCCTTGCTATATATAGGCTCTTGTTACCACCCCTTGATTGATATGAACAAGAGAAAACTAGATGACTCAACTGGGCCAGTATTAATTATTTGATATATCCTTACACTTTGTAGATCGGGGGGGGCTAGGTAGTGCAGGCCTGGGTGGTGTGGGGGCCCTAGGACTTTGGTAGTGCAGAGGCCCTGAGCTATCTGGGCTGACCAATGCATCACTTTAGAATAGGGACCCTTATTCTGCATCTGTTTTCACACTGTTCAGGGTTTGTTCACACAGTGTGTCGGGAGCTTATACACATTGTATTCTGCCACTTACTACTTACTAATAAATAGAAATATAGGCTTACTGGTCCTTACTAAGGTTATATTAGTAATAAATCCCTAACTGGGCATGAACAAGACATTTGTGAATACATGCTTAACAACTGTCTTATTTTGCTTAGTACATGCCTTACAAGTTACTTACACAGGCATTAATATTGTATGTATTAGTGCTAATAGATGTGTCCCTAAAATAAAGTGTTACCAAAAAACAAAACAAAAAAACAACGATCAGATAAGAACAACACCTCCAACATGCTGATGACGTGATATCTTGATGAATATTTAGGCTGCTGTGTGCATGGGTGTGCGTCTGTTTGACTGTCCTCTTGGCAAGCTGAGTCGTGTTCACCATGTGAAGTAAAAAGATCACATGCCTTTCTGCATCGCTTCACTTTCACTATCTGCCATTTATATTTTGGCTGCTTTGACTCTGTTGGTGACACTGAACACACATGCACATTTTTCTGAAAGAAATCAAACGTGACAATTATGAACTACAATGATCAAGAGGTTTATTGCACATGCATTCTGGTTGAATAGGCCTATTATTATGACCTACGTATATTACTAATTATAACCAATAGGCCTATATGTATTGATACCTGAAGGAAAAATGTAAAGATCTGTACTTATATCAGGTTCTTTGGTTCATCTGCCAATGCTACATTCAGAATTAGATAGTAGAATAGAGATAATCGCTTCATGATTTAGCCCCAATGTGAAGTACAAAGTAGCCTATGTACACGTAGGCCTACAAGTATGAACTGAGGAGTGGCATGAAGTCACCTTTTGTAAAACCAGTTATACAGGAAGCATCGAGACAGTTTAGACTTAGTAAGTTGAACATACATCACAAACTTTTCCCAAGAAGAATATTACATATAGGCTACTGTCTGAAGAGAAGTTACATGTATTCTGAGGTCTAAACTGAACAAATCTACCGATACCAAGAGGTAAGGAGTGGCATGCTGAAATCTCCATTGCTGTAAAATTTGATGAAGGCAGGAAGTTCTGACACGGTATGTAATGTCACCTCACACATTTTACTATAGCACTAACACAATATTTCTGTGCTTAGTCTTGTTTATGGTATTTGTTTATTCATAGATCTTATAGAGTAGAGTAGAGAGTAGAGTAACGTAACTTTATTGATCCCCAGGGGGAAATTCAGGAATGGATATATAGGATATTGGATATAGGATATTGTGTACTATATGATAAGAGAGAAAGTAAATAATGTAGGCTATTTATTTGTGGTTTATTTGTCAGAGACAATGCAGTGCACATTATTACAAACATGCCATGGCACAGCTTGCAGATGTGGGTACATGAAAGGTTTATAGCTAGGTAGCTAATTTGCAACCTCAGTACCTGGTCAGGCTAACTACTCTAATAAAATATATAGACTATACAATTATACAAAATATACAATATACAGTAATGATTTTTTCAGCTTGTTGTTTTAGTCCTTTAGCATACGTAGTTATACCAAATATTTTATTAGTTCTAACCCAATAGACTGTCTCTGTTTACAGTCTTCATGACATTCCATTACAATATTCCATTCTACATTGAGTTTCCATTTCCGGGAGTTTAACCTCTCTTCACTATGTGGCTCCATTCCTAAATGCCCTTTGTGATCTTTTGGAGTTGGAGCCCATTTGCCACAGTATACCCTGATCACTGAGCAGTAAGAACCCTACACTCCAGGCAAATACCTGTCCCACAGTGGATGTCACATTAGGGCTATGTGTCACACTTGTACGTAGATGACATGTCACTTAGCAATGGGCAGGATTGTATCTAGAAAAAAGGCAAACGTTGGTATTGGTTTTGAAATGGGAATGGGGTTTGGCAAAAGTGAGGGACTCTGTGATCGTGTTGAGGGGAATGGGTACCATGGGATATGTCCCTGTGTTGGGGGGAGCTCCACCATATACATGTCTTGCCAACACACAACAACAGACAGGTAATAATAATGTTTAGCTGCTCAGTATGAATGGTTAATAGCACGCCACTTGCTTATGAATTCTGCATTCGGCATATCTCTGGGTAACAAGTAAAGACCTTCCTCTTTCTAGAGGAGCTACTAAACTAATGCTTGAGCTGGCCTAGCCCCAGGGCAGACCCTTGGCATGATGTTTAGTTTAGTTGAGTTTAGGCTAGTTTAGTTTAGTTTGAGTGTGTGTGTGTGCGTGTGTGTATGTGTTTGTGTGTGTGCTGTGTGCTGTGTGTGTACTCTTTATTAATTAAAAAAAAAAAAAAAAACTAACCCCTCTTTGCAACTGCACTTGTTGTTCTGTATATTTCCTGTGCACTTTGTATTTGCTTGTGATGTTGGCTTGATTATGTCCTCTTCTGAAAGTCGCTTTGGTTATAAAGCATCTGCCAAATGCAATGTAATGTAATGTAATGGGTATGTTGTTTTATCTGAATTATCAGACCTTTCCACCCAGTTACAGTTTCTTAGGTCACTGCTCTTCATAAGGACATTTTAATGATGCACATACTTCATGAATCACATCAACATCCTGTAGTGAGACTTTAAGGTGATGTCAGATATCAGAAAGTGGCATACATACAGTACATATTCAGACCTGCAAGGCAAGGCAAGGCAAGTTTATTTATATAGCGCATTTCATACACAGGTGCAACTCAATGTGCTTCACAAAGTTAACAAATGTAAAAGAAAGGAAAAAGGGAAGAAAGGATATAAGTCAGAGTCAAAAAACATTTAAAACATTAAGAAAAAAACACAAGGTAAAAATAAAAATAATATAAAAAATAAACATAAAAATAAAAAAAAATAAAAAAATAAGAATGATATGTAATTTAAGCTAGGGGAAAGTGTCTGAGAACAGCTTTGTCTTGAGTCTAGATTTAAAGCTATCAACAGTGGGCACATTTTTTACGTCATCTGGAAGCTGGTTCCACTTGCTTATTAATTCTCTGGGTATGCTGTTTTATCTGAAAGATCAGAACTGTCCACCCAGTTACAGTTTCTTAGGTCACTTCTGTTCATAAGGACATATTTCATGATGCTCATACTTCATGAATCACACCAACATCCTGTAGTGAGACTTTAAGGTGATGTTAGATATCAGAGAGTGGTATACATACATACTGTATTAAGGCCTACAGGAAGAACCTCATCTGATAGTCATGTGCTGCCCCCCTGTGATGGTTGTGCAGTAGAACACACTGATCTTGAGCTTAGGCCTATGGGCCGTCATGGGTAAGCGGTTAGGACGTCAGACTTGTAGCCCAAAGATTTCCGGTTCGACACAACCGACCCGCTAGGTTGGTGGGAGGAGTAATTAGCCAGTGCTGTCCCCCATCCTCCTCCATGACTGAGGCACCCTGAGCATGGTACCGTCCCACCGCACTGCTCGCTTAGGGCGCCATTGGGAGATGCCCCCTTGCACGGGTGAAGCATAAATGCAATTTTGTTGTGTGCAGTGAACACTTGTGTACTGTGGAGTGCTGTGTTACAATGACAATGGGAGTTGGAGTTTCCCAGTTGGACTTTCACTTTTCACAATATATGTGAATTGTAAAGTCATTTTGTGTCTTGGATTTGATGAAATGGGACATGTAATGCGTAATGTTCAAAGAGCTGTCATAACAGTGAAA
This sequence comes from Engraulis encrasicolus, assembly GCF_034702125.1. NCBI lineage: Eukaryota > Metazoa > Chordata > Actinopteri > Clupeiformes > Engraulidae > Engraulis > Engraulis encrasicolus. The sequence goes on along the minus strand of NW_026945577.1, from coordinate 80,846 downwards.
CATGATTGTGTTTCTTCGGAGGTGTTCTAAAGCTACATAGGCAAGGCAGAACAAAGGAAACTCAATCTGTCCTGAAGTGAAATAATCACTTGGCCATTGACCCTGAGGGAAAAGCCTGTGAAGTTAGTGTTCAGTAAGACATGTTGGTAGCCATACTGTAGTAGTGATACTCTTCCCTTATTTCCAGCAAGGCGATTTCAAGAATAGAGGAGATAGAGATGGGGCAGGTTTGGGAACCCAAGTCCCTATGGGCATGCAAGGCCATGTGAGGGGCTTAGTGCGCTGCACCACAGTCACCCCACCACACCCCAACACTCTTACAGTGTATCTGAGAAGGCAAATACCTGGCCCAATATAGAGGATGTCACATTAGGGCTGTGTCACACTTGTAGATGGCATGTCATAATTATTAAGGATATTGCTTTTAGCAATGGAGATATTTGCTTTCGTCAATTATCACTATCCCCTTCAACCTTCACTAATGAGTCTAAGCTCAACTCATGGCATTAATGTGTGAAACAAACAAACAAACACGCCCGAAAGCATAACCTCCTTGGCGGAGGTGACAACGAGACCAAAACATAGCCTCTTTGGCGGAGGTGAAAAACAAAACAAAAAACAGATCAGAGAACAACACCTCCAACATGCTGATGACGTGATATCTTGTTGAATATTTAGGCTGCTGTGTGCCTGTGTGCATGTGTGTGCGTCTGTTTGACTGTCCTCTTGGCAAGCTGAGTTGTGTTCAACATGTGAAATAAATAGATCACAATAGATCATCTGATCATCAATGCTACATTCAGGATTAGACAATAGAATAGAGTAGTGTTTCTCAACCTTTTTTTAGACGAGGCACCCTTTCAATCCCTAAAAATATTTCAAGGCACCCCAAACTAACAAGCCGTAACGTGGCATCGCATCCGATACCACACAATCTTAGAAAAGCAACACATGTGGAGACGTCACACACCCTTCCTTCAAAGTTGTAGCTTAGTGGGCCAACCTAAATTTATTTTATTGTGTGTGAATGGCAGATGAAAGATTCCACTGACTAAGCATTTATTTATTAACATAGACAAATATGTATTATATTACATAATGTATTTATCAGCCATTTTTCCGCGGCACCCCTGAGGGGGACCTGCGGCACCCAAGGGGGCCCCGGCACCCTGGTTGAGAAACACTGGAGTAGAGATAACAATCGCTTCATGGTTTAGCTACAATGTGAAGTACGTACAGGTACAGGTATGAACTGAGGAGTGGCATGAAGTCACCTTTTGTAAAACCAGTTATACAGGCAGCATCGATAGAGTTTAGACTTAGTAAGTTGTGCGTACATCACAAACTTTCCCAAGAAGAATATTATACATAGGCTTCTGTCTGAAGATAAGTTAGCCTACATGTATTCTGAGTTCTAAACTGAACAAATTCTCCGAATCCAAGGAGCGGCATGCTGAAATCTCCATAGCTGTAAAATTTGAAGAAGGCAGGAAGTTCTGACACGGTATGTAATGTCACCTCACACATTTTACTATAGCACTAACACAACATTTCTGTGTTTAGTTTTGTTTATGGTATTTCTTTATTCATGGAGCGTTTCTGATTGTATCTAGAAAAAAGCAAACTTTGTTATTGGTTTTGAAATGGGAATGGGGTTTGGCAAAAGTGAGGGACTCTGTGATCGTGTTGAGGAGAATGGGTACCATGGGATATGTCCCTGTGTTGATGGGAGCTCTACCATATATGTCTTGCCAACAGACAACAGACGGGTATGACCGTGTTTACCTGCTCAGTATAAATGGTTAATAGCATGCCACTTGCTTATTAATTCTCTGGGTATGCCGTTTTATCGGAATTATCAGACCTTTCCACCCAGTTACAGTTTCTTATAGGTCACTTCTGCTTTTCATAAGGACATATTTCATAATGCACATACTTCATTAATCACATCAACATCCATTAGTGAGACTTTAACCCGTTAAGGTGCGGCTTTATAAATTAATTTTTACCAGTATGGTAATGACCAAGTCGTGGTGCATCACTAAAGGGCCTGTGTTGTGTCATAGTATTGTAGTGCTATGGTAGTTATGGTAGTTTCAATGTGTATTACAGCGTGCCACTGGAGGTACGCCGCACATTAAGGGGCTACGGTGATGTCAGATATTAGAAAGTGGCATACATCTGTACATATTCAGACCTGAAGTAAGAACCTCATCTGATAGTTATGTGCTGCCCCCTTGTGATGGTTGGCAGTAGAACACACTGATCTTGAGCTTAGGCCTATAATTGTGAATTTTGAAGTCATTTTGTGTCTTGCATTTGATGAAATGGGACATGTAATGCATAATGTTCAAAGAGCTGTCATAAAAGTGAAATATGTTTGTGTTTCTTCAAGGGTGTTTTAAAAACAGGTTCTAATGCTTCAGGCAAGATAGAACAAGGTGCAGGAAACACAGTCTGTACTACAAGTGAAGTGAAATAATCACTTGGCCATTGACCCTGAGGTAAAAGCCAGTGAAGTTGGTGTTCAGTAAGACATGCTGGTAGCCTGACATAGTAGTGATACTCTTCCTTACCGGCAGGAGGGGACGTGAGGTGTTATTTCCAGTGTCAAGGCGATTTTAAGAATAAAGTCAATTTTGACAGAGTGTAGTAGCCTATATGTTTTAGTATTTCAGGCATGCCTGTTTGACTGTTCTCTTGGTAAACTGAGTTGTGTTCACCATGTGAAGAAAATCGATCACATGTCTTTCTGCATCGCTTTGCTTTCACAGTCTGCTGTTTGTGTTTTGGTTTCTTTGTTGAGTATAGTCTTGTCAAGTCAAGTGTACTTTATTGTCAAAAATCTATGTAACAGGGTTAGCACAGAAGTTTGAAATTGCGTTTGACCAGTCTCCAATGTGCAGTTTAACTAAAAACATTTAAATAAGACATTGATAATAGTAACCCCTCTCTCTCTCTCTCTCTCTCTCTCTCACACACACACACACACACACACACACACACACACACACACACACACACACACACATGACACACACACACACACACACACACACACACACACACACACACACACACACACACACACACACACCCACACACACACACACACACACACAAACTAGCCTACTCATACATGAATTTACAATTCTTTCTCTGCCACATTCATTCACAGCATACACACAGACAAAACACACTCACACACGTGCAGTTTTTCAAACACATACTAATATAGAGACATGTGAAAAGTATAGATCTGTATACAAGGTGCAAGAGTCTGTTGGTGACACTGCCCGCTGAGGATTGGCAATGAAGTCACATTTACTTGTAAAAAGTTATGCAGGGAGCATCAATAAAGTTAAGACTTAGTAATTGAAGAGAACATCACAAAATAGACCAATGAAGAATATTATTCATACTGTCTGAGGTGTTTTGCAAACATCAACCTGATGCACTGACTCGGACACATCATCAGTGTTGTTTCCTGGAGTCACTGGGTGTTTCGGGTCTTACAACAGACACCCTCGACCAGGCGACCCGACCAGGGCTGATCAGACCCCGGCCTGTGTCCGAGTGGCATTCTACTCCCCCCACCTCTCTCCCCTCCTCAGCCAGAGCCATCTGGACGCTTTTTCAGCTGCCTCTGTGTTGTTGTTGATGGCTCTCTTCCGATTGGCCCCTGTTATGCCTAGTGTTCCGTAGGCTTTGCTCAGGGAGTGGCTGGCAAATCCCCGGCTCCCTACCTCCACTGGCATACATCTAGTTCTCCAGCCATTTCTGCGACAGTCCTCCACCAGCTCCTGGTACTTCTCCCTTTTCCTCTCCTGCGCCTCCTCCATCCTATCTTCCCATGGAACTGTGAGCTCGAGCATGACCAGTTGCTTTGTAGCCTCAGAGACCAGGATGAGGTCTGGTCTCAATCTGGACTGGGTGATGTGTGGTGGTATTTTCAGCTGCCTCTCCAGATCAACTGTCATCACCCAGTCTCGGGCTGTAGAGAGCACCCCAGCAGAGCCCTTTGGTGTTCTCTCTGGCTTCTGTCCCGCCTTCACAAACTGGATGGCCTTGGCGGTAGCTTGGGTGCATCGGCTATCCTTAATTCCCTTGCTGATTGCCTCAGCTATGGACTTCAGGACCTGATCGTGCCTCCATCGATAGCGACCCTCGCTCAGTGCCCTGGAGCAGCTGCTTAAGATGTGCTCCAAGGTCCCCATCTTGGAACACAGTGGACATGCGGGTGTCTCTATTTTGCCCCAGGTGTACAGGTTAGATGGGCTCGGGAGGACATCATACACCCCTTGGATCAGGAACTTGATTCTCTGGGGGTTCCACTGCCAGATGTCCTTCCAGGTGATGTTGCGCTCCATCGCCTGCTCCCACTTCATCCAGGCTCCTTGCTGCTTCATGGCCACTGCTCTGCTGGTTCGCTCCTCCTCCACTGAAGCCCGCACCTCCTCCTGCACCAGCCTCTGCCTCTCCCTCCCAGTGGCAGTCTTGTACTGGATTGTTGTTGACATCCCAAGTCCCGCTCTGCCTTGCGCCACTGTGCCGAGGATGGCCTTGTGCTTCAGCCGAGACTCTGCTTGCCGGACTGCATCGGCTGCCCTCCACTTCCTCCCTGTCCTCACCATGATTCCTGCCCCGGACACTTTGGCATCCCTGGATCCTGCGTACTGCAGGTGTTCCCGTGTCCGTGTCACGATGAACTCCTCTCTGACTGAGCTGAAGGGGAGCCTGAGCTTGTTGGTGTTTCCATACAGCCCGATGTTGCTAAAGCTGCGTGGTAAGCCCAGCCATCTGCGCAGATAGCTGCTCACCTTCTGCTCCAAGCCTTCCACCACGGTCATGGGCACCTCGTAGATGAGGAGAGGCCAGAGGATTCTTGGGAGGATTCCATGTTGGTACATCCAGGCCTTGAATCTACCAGGGAGCCCAGACTTGTCCACTGTTCTCAGCCATCCATCCAAGTCAGCACTGGTTGCCTTGATGGAGTCTCTGTCATTCAGGCTACAGTTGAAGACCTTCCCCAGGCTCTTCACTGGTTTCTCAGTGACTGACGGGATCAGATGTTCTCCCAACCTGAAGCGGAATTTGTCTGAGACCTTCCCTTTCCGTAGTACCAGAGACCTGGACTTTGCTGGCTTGAAACACATGCGTGCCCAAGCCATGATCCTTTCCAACCCCTGGAGAATCCATCTGGCTCCTGGAACAGATGTTGTCGTCACAGTGAGGTCGTCCATGAAGGCTCTGATAGGCGGTTGCCTTACTCCAGACTTGCTGAGTGGACCTCTGCATTCGGTTTCAGCTCCCTTGGCAAGCATATTCATCGCCAGTGCGAAGAGGGTCACTGAGATGGTGCAACCAGTGATTATGCCCACTTCCAGCTGGTGCCAATCAGATGTCAGCTGACCGGATGACACTCTCAAGCTGAACTTGCTGTAGTAGTCCAGGATGAGGCTTTTCACCTTCTGGGGTACATGGTGCTTCTCTAGTGCGACCTCCACCAGCTTATGGGGTAAGGAACCATATGCGTTGGTGAGATCCAGCCACAGCACAGCCAGGTCACCTCTGCCCTCTTTCGCCTCCCTGATGAGCTGGGTTACCACTCCTGTGTGTTCCAGGCAACCGGGAACTCCCGGTATCCCTCCCTTCTGCACAGACGTGTCGATGTAATTATTGCTCAGCAGGAAGTTGGAGAGTCTCCTGGCCACGATGCTGAAGAAGATTTTACTCTCCACACTTAACAAGGAGATTACCCGAAACTGGTCGATGTTCTCAGACTTTTCTTCTTTCGGTATGTACACTCCCTCAGCATACCTCCATGGCTGGGCAATCTTCCCTCTCCTCCAGATCACCTTCAGGGCCTTCCAAAGCCGGCGTAGCAGTTTCGGGCAGTTCTTATAAACCTTATATGGCACACCGCTCGGGCCTGGAGCTGAGCTTGATCTTGCTCTCCTCACCACTTCCTCCACTTCCCTTAGGCTTGGCTCCTTCAGGTTGAAGTCTGAAGTAGGCTCTGGTGGTTCTATCAGTGCATTGCATGGGCCTAGCGGTTGTTCTCTGTTGGGGTCACTGTATGTGGCCTTGAGGTGGTTGTTGATCTCCTCCTTCGAGCAGGTGAGGCGGCCCGCCCTCTTTTGGCCAAGTAGCTGCTTGGTCAAATTGAAAGGGTTAGCCAGGAAAGCTGCCCTCTTCCTGGCTCTTTCTTTCCGCCTCCTCCTGTGGAACTCTGCTCTCCGCAGGGTCAGCAGCTGCTTCCTCAGGATTGCTCTCAGGTCTGCTAGGCCCCCTCGCTCAGCATCTCCTGCTGTTCTGTATTGCTTCTTCAGCAGCTTGAGCTCTTCCCTGCACCGCTGGATTTTCCTTGCTCTGTGGCTTGGAGCATAAGCCGATGGTGCTGGCTTAGGAGCCTCGGTTCCAAACCGCTCTGCTGCGATGTTCACTATGAGCGTTGCCATTGTTCTCAGCCTCTGGTCCACATCCCCCTTGGCGGTCACCTCCAGGATCTGGTCCACATCCTCATCAAACTGCTTCCACTCTGCTCTCTTTGAGGACTGGGGCCACTGGATCCTTGGTTGAGCTGAAGGAGCACTGCCCGTTGCTGGAGCTTGCTGTCTCTGGAAATCCTGCAGGTTGTTGGGAGTTACCTGGAGAGGGCTCTGGGTGTCAGGTGGGCTGCTGGCAGTAGCTGGTGACACTAGGAGGCTCTGGGCACTATGGGTTGCCTCCGGGCCTAGCTCCTCCAGCGTCTGACCAGAAGTGACTTCTGTGCGTTGTGTCACCGTTGCCACTGTCAAGCATCTCATCCTGCCTTGATGTATCTTAAGGCCTCTCTCATTCTTGCAGGTTTTTCCACAGATGCATGTTGTTGCCGTTGTCGTTAATTCATTTTCCTGAGTCGTCATTCTTAGATCCGTCCTGGTGGGGTGAAATTACATGTATTCTGAGATGTATAGGTTTGCTGTGAAAATGAACCAATCTGCCGAAACCAAGAAGCAAGGAGTAGCATGCTGAAATCTCCATTGCTGTAAAATTGATACAGGAATAGAAAGTTCTGACACGGTATGTAATGTCACTTCACAAATTTTAATCATTAATGACAAATATGTATTTTTGCTATAACACAAAGACAAAATCTCACAGTTGTTTAAGATATTTCTTCATTCACATAGCATTGATGATCATGTGTCCTTGTTAAGTGATGAGAGAATGTCAATGATGGTGTTTTCAGGTAGGCCTAGTTGTTTTAGCCCTTTAGTAGCCTATACATGTATACAGTCTTCATGACATTCCATTACAAAATTCCATTCTGCATTAAGATTCTAGCCTGATTATCATCGACTTTCAAATCTCTTCGAGACTTGGTCTGATCAAGAGCATAACAATTAACATTTCCCTAACGGCATTTCCAAAATGGCCTCCCTTGGTTTGCTAATGATTGTTTGCTTCCCAACAAAGTGAACTCTTAAAGTATTGTTAAATTTCAGTGGTATATCCTGCTGTATTTTGCAGCTGACCAACAACTGATTGACCATACTGTTGCGAAGTCAGAATGCAACTTTAGCCATTCCTGTGTTACAATTAATTGGGCCAGGAATGTGGCATGTTTTCTGTTACTTTGCTGATATCTGGAGAGCTCACTACTGTAGACGTGGGGACGCCATTTTCCCTAACTAAGATCATACTTGCATACGTGTAACCTGCTGACATGAGGAAGACGGTATAAAAACCGTTGCCACCATTTTGTCAGCTATCGGTCGATTTTGCCTGTCATTCGCCAGAGATAGGATGCTGCCTAGTTAGTGAGACGCTGTGAGACTTTGTCTCATTTTTATTTCTTTTTAACCTTTATTTTGCTTCTACTTTTATTTATTTTATTTTCTTCTTAATCTTTTTGTAATATCACTTTTTCTATAATAAATCAATCCTTTTAATTACGAAGTCAAGACTTATTTCATTTTTGCAAGTGAGTCAACTAAAACACAACACAGAGCATTCAGCCTTCAATCTTTATTGGAGAAGAGAATTTTGGAAACGTCCAAAATCTAACAGTTCTTGCATTGACTCTTGACCCTGACTGGTAGCCACGCTGAAGCTGTTGCATCACTAGGAGGGCACGGCCTGGCTACTGAGATTCCACCTCTGGAAGTTTAACCTCTCTTCACTATATAGTTCCATTCCTAAATGTCCTTTGTAATCTTTTGGAGTTGGAACCCATTTACAACAGTATACCCTGAAGTGTCTGAGTTGTAAAAAAAAACCAAAAACAACAACAACAACAAAAAACAACCACACACTCTAACTGTTAAGATATTTTTAGGGGCGTTTGTGCCTTTATTGATAGGAAGGTGGAGATTATGACATACGTGAATGGGTAGAGAGAGGTGTGGCAGGGTTGGGACATGACCCAGGCCAGACTCGAACCCGAGTCCCTATGGGCATGCAAGCCCAATGTTTTTAGGGGCTTTTGAGCCTTTTTTGATAGTGTGGCCTGCGTTATCTCTTTACCGTAATATTTTTAAGATTTTTTGTGACTACGCCACTCTCATTTGTTAGGGTGAGAGAACCCTACCATCAAACACTTGATTCGACTTTCCCCGCAACAGGTTAGTTAATAACAAGAGATACAACTGTCATACAATTTAGAGTTCTTTTTTATTTTCTTTCAGTGATTTGTATCTTTTCTGTACTTCAAATATCTGCCCCACAGGCTCAGTCATAGATTTCATATGGATTCTGAACATGTGCATTGTAAAATGGCATTAAAGGCAATTACCAATAGTTACAATAATGTGCAAATTTACATAGGATAAGTCACTTGCGCAAGGTACACAAAAGGACAAAGAAAGAAAAAAGGTTGGGAAAAGAACAGTGATGCCCCCCTTCTCTAGTGACACTGCATCAGTGTAGTCGAAGGCACCAACTCCTCCTATGTACATTTAACGAGAAAGTTACCATTAGGAACGGCATTTATAAATCGATTAAACAGGAGTTGTGTATTGTGGAAATGCGGGCGCTCCCACAGGTGCAACCGCGACACCACAACGCGATATCAAAAGCACCACGCCGCCAGTCCCGCCATCACACCTGCGGAGCACCCCCACTCCCACCCCACACAACTCCCTACACAAGTNAAGCAGTGTTGCCAATTTAGCGACTTTGTCGCTAGATTTAGCGACTTTTGGCCACCTCTGGCGACAAAAAAAATCATCTAGCGATTTAGCGACTTTTCAGGCTCAATTTGGCCAAATCTAGCGACTATTTCGCTTGTCTTGTGAGAGGCAAATCAGTGTCCCTCCCCACGACACCACACAATGCATTTCCAGTGGCGGCTAGAGAGACAGACGTGACACATGATGCACCACGGTGTGGCAACTTTTGTGATACGCACAGGAATTGTCATGCACGTACATCTGCTTGTATGAGACTACGGCAAGCGATATGGGACAAAGATATGGCAGGAACCGAATGTCAACATAAACCGAGATTACACAATCTTCGATATGGTCACCAAATGTTTTGGGACTGTCATTTATGTTATGCCTACACTTTGGAATTAGATCAGAGTCTTGTCGTTATACAGGTATATTTGATTTACCTCAACTGTACCCTGCACTTAACTTTTATTTACTCGGTCTACCCTACAAGCATATGACAAATTTAAATGAGCACTAGCAGGCTGGCCGCACCGACCGCAGTGAATCTCGGGCACATGGCGACAAAAAACTCATCTAGCGCCTTAAGCGACTTTTTGGTGCATGTGGCGACTTTTTAAAACGTGCATTTTCAGTGACAAATGAAACGTTTTTCCACATAATTCTGACTATGCGCCGCCGTCAGAAGCGTTTCCCCACGGTTAAGCGGGGCTGCAGATAAGCTCTGATCTCCAAAAAGTAGCTAGCACCGCCCATTTGTACTGTGGACGAAGGCATGTGGGCACGTTTTCTGTAGATCAGCGCGCCGTGCGTGATATTTTGACGTCATACGTAACGTCATGACGTCATCTAGCGACTTCTAGCGACTTTTCAGCAAGCCCATAGCGACTTTGGCTGATTTTCTTTTGGCAACACTGAAGTCAAGTGCTAAGCGTCGAAACTCTTACAGAAAATGCCGGCATTACCTCTGGTTCTCTCGAAGCGGCACGCAAGCAGTCAACCACAAAGGACACGAAGTGGAAGCACGCCACCAGCGACACTTGAGTTTGCCTAGCTCGGCATACAAGCTCCAGAACAGCAGCCGACCGCCAGCTGGGCCCACGCCAGCCGCGGATGGACAGGGCTGCGATTAAGTTAAATGGTGTCAGTAACCAACAAACTAAGTACATTACAATGCACCAAAAGAGCAATAAACCAACCGAGAAGGACGCCTACCTTTCCTGTACGATGGCTCAACCACAAACGGAGGGACAGAGAGAGCGGTGTGCCAACGCTACACTCCCCAACATCAAAAACACAGCGTTTTTGCTAGCTAGCTACCACCGCAATGATTTATGCTACACACCGGAAAGAAAGGGGAGTGTCGTTACCCCGTCAGAATAAAGGTTCAGCATGACCACCGGTTACAATAGGAAAGTAGAGATTATAGCGAGTGGGGAGAGAGAGATGGGGCAGGTTTGGGACATGACCCAGGCTCCCTATGGGCATGCAAGACCAAATGTGAGGGGCATAGTGCACTGCACCACCGCACTCCACACCGCACCTTATTTCAGAGAATGGCATGCGTGCATATTTCGAGTAAATGCTTCATCTGATAAGTTGGGTGCTTCCCCCCTGTGAGGGTTGGGCAGCCAGTGTAACACATTAAACTGCAGCAGTTTTATAGACATTTTGTGACACAATACTATGGAAGTGCTCATAATATAGAAAGTCTTTTGGCTTTAAAGTGTGTAGTAGAGCATGACGGCGAAAGAAATTTGTATACCGTCGTCAAATATGAGTGTTGATTTTACATAAAGACAGAGAGACAAGTTAGAACAAGGTGCAAGACATTGAGTCTAACCTACAAATGCAACATGCAGTACCACGATGCACATTGCACATTTAAATGTACTTTTATAATAACCTGTCCTCCTCTTCTGCTTTGTACAGGTGCAGTGTTTGAATACTTGATTGTGTTTTTGGGGGATTATTGTCTTTAAATGTTTGTATGTCTGTGGTGAAACTGAAGACAAATTTCCACTCTGTGGACAGTAAAGTATTCATATTCATATTCATATTCATATTGGTCCTGATGAAATTGTAGAAGTTACTGCCCAATATTGCCAGCAAAACACCGGCGGTGGCGAAAATACATGGAAACAGATCTGCCCTTCCACACCAACCAGTGGTAGTCGGGCATCAGTGGTGTGGGAGCCGGCTCTGCTCCACACTGCATTTGGAAAATAAAACGGTAACACTTTAGAATAGTGGATGCAAAAAAGCATTATAGAGACTTAATAAATAATTAACTATTGATGAACAAAACATTAACAAACGTTTGTAAATGACTAGGAAATGTAAACAAATGCTTGTAAATGACTAGGAAATGCTATGTTAATATTTTACATTTATCAAACATTTACAAGTTGCTTGTAAATGAATAAAATACTCTGTTATAAGGTGTGTAAGGTGTTTGTAGATATTTTATTAAGCATTAATAAAGCTTAGTTAATAATAAAAACATTTGTTAATGTTTTATTCATCATTAGTTAATTATTTACTGAGTCTTTACTAAGGAACATTATTATAAAGTGTTACCAATAATAATAAAACTCAAGCGGATTTTGGACGGCAGTGACCGGTGGTGTCCCATTCAAATGAATGGAAAAGTAGCATGCTGCTGTGGGGGGATTTTGAAATGAACTGGCTGCGCACGCCGACGCTGTCAGTGTGAAAGGTCGAGTAGAACACACTGACCGAAACTAAACAGAAAGACCCCAATATTGGCTCGCTAACGTTCCGCCACGATTTAGTATGGAGCCGACCTAATGTAATATAACTGCTATAGAACCTTTTTTGTTAGTTCATGTTTTCAAGATAATTTTGTTATCCACCCATTACTGTGCATCTGAAGCTTTTTGAGAGTTCTTTGGCTACTCCACCAAATTCAGTGGCCTATGTGTGTCTGCATTACAACACGAGGTGTAATGGGATATAAAATGTTTTGTATCAGTTTGTTTCCTTCATTTTCTAAAATTACCCCGTGTAGCACAATCACCATCATTATTGGCAGTAGGCCTAACGTTTTAGGTTAAATTTTGCACATGTTCCAAGCAAAGGTCTTTTTACGACTTTATTGACAGGACAGTTTTGAGAGGTGGACAGGAAGTGAATGGGGAGAGAGACGGGGATGGGTCAGCAAATGACCCGCGTCGGCAATCGAACCCGCACGGCAGACGAGTGCCCCACAAGTTGTGGGATATAGTAGTCAACAGCAACAGTGTTCAAAACTAATTGTCACTGCCTTGAACACGCCTACCCATTACCGTTGGTGATGCTCAAAGTTGATTGCTTCCCGACAAAGTAGGTGGAGTTTCCCGCTGTGGAAGGAACCCGAAAGTACCTGAACAAGCCAATTGCCTGATTGAGTGTAGCTGAGCCGAAGGTGTTACGTCACTGCGAGGGCGGAGCCTGGGTAACTGTAGGCAGCTCTCTGCTGTAGCTGAAGAACTGTGAGGCTCAGGGGGGTGAAGTTAAGATTTTACAGTTAAGATTTTTTTGAACATTAAAAGATTTAATCAATCTTGAGAAATAAACATGCCAATATTGGTACCTAGTGGGAAAGGTACAATAACAGCATGGAATGACCTTTTCTATACATACAGTAGCCTATTTGTAATTGTTATGTTCATTATTTCTGGATTTCTTATTTTTCAGACTCCTGCATGGATATTATTAATCATAAAGACGGAACATAAAAACTTGTCAGAAACAGTTTGGCCATGGATGAAAAAGGTATGTAAATGGCACATTTGATGTTTTAAAATGTTCACAGTGATTTTTTTCTGTTGTAGGCCTATTAACCCATTGACGCCTAAGGCACCTGCAAAAAATGGTGCTGAATGCCTGAGCCTTTTTTTAAGAAAAGCTGCCCTCAGCCTATAAAAACCTAAATATCTCAGCTTCTGAAGCACATAAAAATATGCACAAAGTTGCATTTAAACGCTAAGACCCTTATCTTTCATTCATTAGAATGTGTTCATTCATCTCAAACAGAGATTTTTAATAAAGTTGTCTCAAATCTCATGAGCCTGAATGTTGCGTAATGACGCTCCAGGCGCCAGGGCCAATGTTGCGCAACGCAACATCAGGCATCAATGGCTTAATGAAAACAGTGGGAAACATTAGCTGCTGTTGTCTTTAAACTTTGCTCTTACCATTTTCTATTCAGGGGGTGTACTACATATGTCAGACATGAGGATCGTGCTGCTGGGAAACATAAATGCTGGGAAGAGTTCATCAGGAAACACCATCCTGGGCAGACAGGAGTTTGGTACTGCAGGGAGAACAGCTGAGTGTGTGAAGAGAGAAGGAGAAACAGCAGGCAGACACATCACTGTAGTGGAGGCACCAGGATGGTGGGTAAACCCCACTTTAGAGAAAACTCCTGAACGTGATAAAGGAGAGATTGTCCTCAGTGTGTCTCTGTGTCCTCCAGGACCCCATGCTCTACTCCTGGTCATTGATGTGAGAGACCCATTCACAGAGAGAGACAGAAGAGCAGTGCAGGAACACATGGAGCTTCTGGGTGTGAGAGTCTGGAGTCACACTATAGTGCTGTTCACCAGAGGGGACTGGCTAGGAGACACAAGCATTGAGCAGCACATTGAGAGTGGAGGAGAGGCTCTGCAGTGGGTTGTAGAGAAATGTGGGAACAGGTACCATGTTCTAGACAATAATAAGACTGATGGTGGCCAGGTGACAGGACTGCTGGAGATAATAGAAGAGATGGTGGCAGCAAACAGTGGTCATCATGTAGACTTTGATGCAGAGATCATGAATGGATTGATGAAGAGGAAGAAGGAAGAAAAGAGAAGAGCAGAGGAGAGGAAGATAAAGGTGAAGAAACACAGAGATACTCTCAGATCATCAGCAGGTGAGCCAAATTTCCAGTCATACTCTTTCCTTTCCCTCTGTCTGTGTGTCACTCTGAGACACACACACACACACACACACACACACGCAGTGACGCGCCAAAAAATATTTCAATTAAATTCGGGCGGTTTGCGGTTGAAGCACTCCAATATTTTATTTTTTTTAAACTAAGCCTATTGACATATTACTGCATGCAAACAGAAATGAATGATTGAAAACTGTAGCCTATAAAAACACTTTTAATCAATAGCCTTTTTGGTCTCTGGTCTCGCAGCTCTGCTTTGCATAGGGCAGCGGAATCAAAGTCGGTGCTACACTGTAAAAAGAGAGACTGCAGTTCATTATTAATATTTAAGCATTTATGATAGAAAGATAAAACCCTGAAAAAATGGGTTTGTGCATTTTTGAATGGAATTGAGTAAAATTAATCATTTTCCAGCAATAATTCACTACATTTTACACACTTTTGAGCAAATAAAATTTGCTCTGAATACCAGAGTATTTATTACTTGGTTTAAATGAATTAAGTCAATGATATGGTGTAAGTAGTAGATTTTACTAGAATCGTATCTTAAGAACTTTGATTTTATTCATTGAGAAGAAGCTGTTTCAATGACAACTGCATTTCCGGCGCAGCCAACAGAGGAGAAGTCGCTGCACATGGTCATGGACTGTTCACGTTTTGGACTTCTGTAAAGGTAATGAACTGGTTTCATTATTATTTTGTCAACATCTTAAGTTTGCAATTCGATGTAGGTGTACAGTCGAATATCATTCCGGTCTCTCGCGTAATACAACTAGGCCTACTTGGTCTATTTGTAGGTAGGCATGCTGTCCAAAGCAACAACAATTCCCATTTTTAGCCGTGTGTTCAGTTCTAGACAAGTTCAAGAGCTGGTTTGAAGCTAGAAACGAAAATGTGTGTGAATTACATTAAGTTTCTCGGCTTTTCATCGCCAGTGCCTCTTTTTGATTAGGCTAACTGCACAGTTACGTAACTTTTTAGTCCAGTGTAGCAGGCTAGGTACATTAATCTGCAAAGACTTTTTTTTCTATGGAACTCGCTTTCACTGAACAGCTCGTGTTGGAAAGGCCGGGGTTTTGTTGTGCATGTGCCCTTGCCGTGTTTCTCATTAATATTCATGATTCACGTGCACAGTGAGTGGCAGGTAGATTATTCATGTTCCTGGGCACGAGTTGGTAAGTCCTTTAGTTGACTCTATGCCGCTTGCTGTTTAAGTCCTGCTGAAGTTTCCTTTATCCTATGTGCATAAATGACCAAAATGTAAGTAATCCTGACGAAATATTGAATATCTAGCCTTGTTTTCCTGTGTATGTGATGTGTGAGATGAAAGAGAAGTTTTAGAGATCGTTTTTTGTCTACTCATTTCCAGCTAAGTTACCTTGAGTTTAGCTTGACTTTACTGCAGATTTACGGTGCTATTTGCTTCCTATGTATGCGTGGAGTCATTTCGAGTGCAGTGTGTCATAAATCAGCCCTTTATTAGACAGTGTAGGCTTATAATCTTGATGCAGAAGTTCGTTGGATTTTGTATTCATTTAAAGTGAAGATGCTGGAACTTCCCATAACTGTCAGCAACCTGTTTTACCGCTAGTTGCCTATAGATGGCGATCTTCCTCCATATTTGCCATGTGTCCTGTATCTCTGAGTTAGTGCACCAGTATAGTTTTAACTGGAAGATATTTTCCTGTCCCCTTTTTTCCTTGTAGACCACACACACACACACACACACACACACACACATGCCTTTGTTACCTTCATAATGTAAATAATTGGAAACCTACTGAAGAATATTTTATTTGGAATTGCATTCAATTGTACCCTGGTGCTTTGCTGTGCTGCATTCATTGTATTACCTTATATTGAAGAAAAGGCCAGTGAATTCCTTTTATTCCACATGTCCATACACCAAGGAGACGCGCACGTATTTTCCAATTTTCCTAATACAGTCCACCCATT
Source organism: Engraulis encrasicolus (assembly GCF_034702125.1). NCBI lineage: Eukaryota > Metazoa > Chordata > Actinopteri > Clupeiformes > Engraulidae > Engraulis > Engraulis encrasicolus. The sequence continues at coordinate 64,790 of NW_026945577.1, read as the reverse complement.
AGTTACTGAACTATGCCCGTTGTAATAGATCGTGCCTAGCTGGATCGATGCCGCGTGAAGAGCGGACATGCTTTGTTTTGTCAGCGAACACACATGGTGGTGGTCAGCTAATGTCTCTAGATTCAGCTCTCAGTCAGATGGAGTAGCAGCAGCTATCACTGTAGACCAAACAAGAACATTGCTTGTGTGGTTGTGCATCAAAGGAAAACGTTAAATGCAAAATTCCAAATCGCATAGGCATGAACCCATTGAACTGTGCATACAAAATGTTAATGTGTAGAGTAAAATGGTGCAGGTTAAGGGCATTAAAGATCCATTTTGCCAAATTAATTGAACAGGCTAATGGCTAAAACGGAATAAAAAAAGGTTTTTGAAGGTTGAATTTGTGTTGAAATAATGTTCAGATTATCCTCATGCACTTAGTATACTATCACAGAGTAATTTAATCATCTGATGCATGTCCTTATCTTGTCCCCTCCCCCTTCTCCCTTCTTTTTCTAGCTGTTCGTGCAAGAGCATTTTTAAGTGAACTTGGTGCACGCATCACAGGGACCCAAGTGGTTGAACAGCACAGAAAACAGTGAGTTTTGAGTACAAAATGTAAAATTCAAATTTTTGTGCAGAGTAAAGGTGTGAAAGCCCCATATTTAAAAAAAAGGCTTCACCTACAGTCCCAGGAAAAAGTTTGTACACCCTTTGAAATTTCTTACCTTTCTGTCAAAATTGGTCATAAAACATGGTCTTATCTTCCCGGAAATCGCAAGAAGGAACAACCAGAGTCTGCTTTAATTAATTCAACCCAAACATTTACAAGTTTTCATATTTTCATTGGCCATAAGATGTAAACATTCACAGGACAGCAAGGCATAAGTAAGTACACCCTTGCATTCAATAGGTTTTAACCCTAAATTAGTCGCAATAACCTCAACCAGATGTTTCCTGTAGTTGCAGATCAGATTAACAAAACAATCTGGATGTATCTGGTCTCCCTCTTCTTTAGAAAACTGCCTCTCGTCAGCAAGGTTTGTGGGATGTCTGGAGTGCATAGCTTTCTTGACTTCATGCCATATCATCTCAATTGTTTTTTGTCAGGGCTTTGACTGGGCTATTCTAGAATGTGTATTTCATTATTATGAAGCCATTCTAAAGTCGATTTGCTTCTAAAGTATGGGTTGTTGTCACATTTCAGCACCCATCCTCGTGTGTGCTTCAACTGTGTGACAAACTACCTCACTTTTTTCTGTAAAATGTCTCGATAAACTTCTGAGTTCATTGTTCCACTGATGATAGCAAACTCAAAAGGGCCTGAGACAGCAAGGTAGCCGCATATAATGATGCTCCCGCCACCATACTCAAAGGCGGAGATGATGTTTTGGTGAAGGTGTGGTTCTCCAGTTCTCCTCCAAACATGACATTGTGTGTTCCCCTGAACAATTCAACTTTGGTTTCAATGTTGGTCTACAGAATATTTTGCAGTAATTCTATGAAGCATATAAATGCTTTTTCGCAAACCTCAAAGGTGCAGCAATATTTTTTTTACAGAAACCCCATTAATTTTAGATTGGCAGAATGAATCCCATTTTTAGCTATTCTTGGTTACATCTCCTCTTCTGAGTATGGTGGCGGGAGCATCATTATATGGGGCTACCTTGCTGCCTCAGGCCCTTGACAGTTTGCTATTATCAGTGGAACAATGAACTCAAGTTTATTGTGATATTTTACAGAAAAAAACGTGAGTAAGTCTGTCACACAGTTGAAGCACACAAGAGTATGGGTCCTGAAATGTGACAACAACCCATACTGTAGAAGCAAGTCGACTTTAGAATGGCTTCATAATAATGAAATACACATTCTGAAATAGCCCAGTCAAAGCCCTGACAAAAAACAATTGAGATTAAATGGCATGAAGTCAAGAAAGCTATGCACTCCAGACATCCCACAAACCTTGCTGACGAGAGGCAGTTCTCTAAAGAAGAGGAGACAAGATACAAACAGATTGTTTTGTTAATCTGATCTGCAACTACAGGACAAGTCTGGTTGATGATATTGCAACTAACTGAGGGTTAAAACCTACTTAATGCAAGGATGTTCTTACTTGTGCCCTGCTCTCCTGTGAATATTATGGCCTTATGACCAATAAAAATATGATAACATGTAAATGTTTGGGTGGAATTAATTAAAGCAGACTCTGATTGTTCCTTCTTGAGATTTCCGGGAAGATCCAACCATGTTTTATGATCAATTTTGACAAAAATGTAAGAAATTTCAAAGGGTGTACAAACTTTTTCCTGGGACTGTATCTGCAGACGGGCTGAACTTGGGCTGGGCATTAGCTTGGCATTAGCTTAGCGTGATGGAAGCCCAAGACAACATTTTTTGGAGATATTAACACATTAAAGGCTGACTTAAAGGGCAAAATGACTTATTTTGAGGCATTGCTTAAAACGGTAGTTTCATGTTTTGATATGTCTGTGATGGTATGTTATAGAGCTTGTCTCTTTCTAACCCATGCACAATTTATTATAGGATATTCTGGTGCCTTTTGAAATGGCTTAATGCAAAACTATGGTTTTGAACTGTTTATGTGTTTCATGTTTTAATGATGTTCACTTACTGCCCTCATATGTCTAGATAATACAAGGTGTGGACCTAAGATCTGATGTGTGGGTCTCTCTTGTGTTTTCTTCTTTCTCTAGTTGTTTGAGCAGTGAAAGTGTGATTCAAAGCAGATTATTTTAACAGCACCACGAGACAAACATTTCAGCGGCACAGAGAACAGTAAGTTGTGCATTCAAAGTGTCAATGTAGATATTAAGATGATACAAAGTAAGGGCATTGAAGGACCATGGTGCAGTTGAATTGAATGGGCAAATGTAAAAATGAAGGTTGAAATGTTCATTTGTTTTCTACGTGTGATTAAAAATGCAATGTTAAGGTCTCATATCTGATGCATGGGTATGTGTATCCTTTTCTTTCTCTAGGTGTTCATGCAAGATCCTTTGTAAGTGAACTTGGCGCATGTGGCATTCAACACAGCTGAGTGGGATACCAAGCATAAAACGGCACAGAAAATAGTGAGTTTTGTTTCCAAAATTTTAAATTAAAAAAGATAAAGGAGTAAAGTTTTATTTTTATTTTTTTCCTAATATGCCAACTCCCGGCCTCCATTGCTCCCTTGCTCTCTCTTTCTCTCACTTTCTCCAATATGCAACCTTTCTTCCTTCACTTGTGCTTGTGGCCTCGCCCCGCCTCCTGGCCCCTCCGTGGTTACTCTCACTCACTCTTTGTCTCTGTATGTCTGTCTCACACCACACACCCGCACTGTCTAGTTTTCTGTCTCTCTCTCTCTCTCTCTCTCTCTCTCTCTCTCTCTCTCTCTCTCTCTCTCTCTCTCTCTCTCTCTCTCTCACACACACACACACAAACTCTGTCTCTCTCTCTCTCCCTCCCTCTCTCTCTCTCGTGCAGATGCATTATGTTTCTCTCCTTACGCCCACACACACACTCTAGTTTTCACTGTCTCTGTGTCTTATCTCTTCACATCTCTCATGTACTCTTGCCCTCACTCTATAGCTCTGTCTTGATTAAATACTGTGTGAGGAATGGCTGAAAAACTGATAACTGGCCCGCTAGTTTTGGACAATTGAAAATAAGTGCTCCTAACTATTTCAAAAATAATCCACAATCAAATAAGGAAGTGTCACATGGAAACAGATTGTGTAGAGAGTGATGTATTACATTGTAATCACAGGATGCTCAGCTAAGGCCTTTTGCTTTGACTGATCAGATGATAAATAAGACTTTGCATTAATATTTAATGTTCTTTTTATTTCAGGACGCTGATGAAGAACGGATGTCCGAGGACCTTGCTGCTCAAAAAATGAAGATCTACAGCATCATGTCCAGCTCAGCAGAGGGGCCGAGCGATGTTGGTGTCGTCATTGAGGGAGTGAAAGTTCTCACCACTCTGGGTACCTTTGCCAGGGCTTGCTGCATGCTCCTCGGGCTGACTTATGCACTAAATCTGGCCTACCCTAAGGAGCTCAGATATACATTTGAAATCTTCCAGAAGCTCCTTCTGGAGCTGGACTGTTCGAAGCAGTCCCCAAAGCTGCACACTTTGAAGAGTAAGTTGTTGGACTAAGGAAATGCCGAACTGGACACTTGAGCTGAGGCGATGCAATGGACACTTGACTTCAGTTTTTCAGAACTTAATGACTTAAAGATTTACCTTTTAATTTCTCCAAACACTACTTTTTCAAGCAGGTTGACACGCACAAAAAAGTCAAATGTGTTATGCCATCATCGGTTGATTTGTTGATATCTGATGTGTCTGTAGATGTGTTTGAAGCTGTGAACGAAGCATTAATCTACTGTTATATCTACTGTGCCGTTAGCAAACTTATGCTAAGACCGTGCGATGGACACTTGAGCTGAGACAGTGCAATGGACACTTGAGCTGAGGCAGTGCGATGGACAGTGCAATGGACACTTGAGCTGAAGCAGTGCAATGGACACTTGAGCTGAGGCAGTGCGATGGACAGTGCAATGGACACTTGAGCTGAGACAGTGCAATGGACACTTGAGCTGAAGCAGTGCGATGGACAGTGCAATGGACACTTGAGCTGAGACAGTGCAATGGACACTTGAGCTGAGACAGTGCAATGGACACTTGAGCTGAGGCAGTGCAATGGACACTTGAGCTGAGGCAGTGCAATGGACACTTACGCTTCTTCTAGAGTTCTTTAGTTCTTTATTAGAGATGCTCTGATGCCTCCTCTTACAGGTCTTGCTTGCTCAAACTCTGTTTCTCTCGCTCGCTTGCTCGCTCACACACTATCGCTGACACACACACACACACACACACACACACACACACACACTCACACGTTTGTGTAATTGCAGGTACACAGTGAGGTCATTACTTCTTCATTAGAGCCTTTCAGGTGACTCCTTACACAGACCTCGCTCACTCTCTCGCGCACACACAAGATTGTGCATGCCTGTGAACTTCAGTTTTTTTTTTGTTTTGTTTTTTTACATTTTTTTCTTTATTTACATAAACATTGCACACGGTGCATTCCTCTAAAACTTGTTTGTATTTTGTGTGCACAAATGAATATGCTTTTGTTTTTTTTTTTCTGTTGAGCAACCCATTTTAGTGTTGCTAAATTGAAGTGGGAAAGACAAATAAATGTTATCTAATTTCCTACTACTTTTGTGCATGGTAGTCTCCTTTAGCAAATAAAACTAGCAAATATAATGTAAATAATATGAGGAGAAAGTAGTAAATATTACTTAAATTAACTTTGGTAAGTTTCACATTTAAATTGAGAGTTTTTCATAATAAATATTTTTTAAAATTTACTCATTATTTTTAAGCAATATAAGCTGTCATTTATAGAGTAAATAAAACACACATCTATAGTGTCTTCTATTAGCCGGTATATATTATTATCACATAAATTTAAGTGATATTTCTCAATTAATTTTAATCAATATTGTAGTCATAAAATATAATCAATTATATCACGTGTCACTTTCTTGACACAATATTATTGAGTAAACCCTCTTCAAATTTTTTACAGTGTAGAGACCAAAGGTAGGTCGATTTAAAACGAAGGCGAAAGAAGGTGGAGGAGGGCCGTGTTGTCTGGGAAAGACTTTCATGTTTTTTTTTTCAAAATTAGGCCCAATGGTCCTGGAGCATATGAGAAATGAAAGCTATACTTAAGGAAAACATAACCAAACTGTGGCAGGATCGGTGGGATCAAGAATAAAAAGGAAGACACTTGTAAAATTAACAGGAAAAGGTTGGCGTTAGGTGCGGTGGGGAACTGAAACGTAGAGAGGAGGTGTGGATCACCAGGCTAAGAATTGGCCATACGGCTTTGAATGGTGGGTTGCATGTTGTAGGAAAGCATCAGACAGGAGCCTGTATGTATTGTGGAGAAAGGGAGGGAGTTGAACATGTTTTGTTACAATGTATAGAATACTCTCAGGCAAGGGAAAAGATACAAAGGGCCATTAAAGCACCTATTTCTTTGAACACACTACTCAGTACACCTTACAATCAGACAGCAGTAATAGTTAAATACTTAGCAGAAACTGGACTAGGCAATAGAATTTGACCTTTTCTATTATTTTTTCTTTTTTTTCTTTTTCCTTTCTATTTTTTTTATCTGTTTTTCCTGTTCTATGCTCTAGTTATTTTTCTCTCTATCCCTGTCTCTTTCAAGGATCAAGCTTTAAGTAATTCTTAGCATAGTGGATCACACCTCAGCCGGGTGGTGGCAGTAGTGCACTGAGTTTGCAAGCCGCCAATAAAAAACACAGGAGAAGAAGAACTACCCGTGCCAACGATAGTCGATCAAAGAAAGATATCGCAAAACACGGCCACTCAATGCGAAAGCGTGTGCTCAAGTTGGGTCTCCTAAGGGGGCGTTGTCCCCTCCTTCTTCTTCTCTTTTTGAGGTGTTTGCACAAGACGTACACTACCGCCATCTACGGCACTACGGTGACTTAATTTATTCTCAACCTCAGGACTCCGAAGGTCTCCAAAGTCTCCTAAAGGGGCGTTCACCCGACATCAAGTGGATACCGGAAAATAAACCAAATGACATATCTCTGTCTAGAATATCTCTGCCCGTGCACTGGCAGGCCTGGGCCTGACGGGGGCACATGGGGACGTCACAGCAGCAAAAAAAAGAGGCTAAGGTAAGAGATCTTATAGACAGAGATAAGTCATTTCAGTTCATTTCTGGTATCCACTTTCTGTCGGGTGAATGCCCCTTTAGGAGACCTTCGGAGTCCTGAGGTTGAGAATAAATGGAGTCCCCTTAGCGCTGTAGATGGCGGTAGCGCACTTCTCGTGCAAACACCTCAAAAATAGAGGAAGAAGGAGGGGACAACGCCCCTTTAGGAGACCCAACCAGAGAACCTCTAACAAGGAGAAGGCTCAGTCTCATTGGTTCCCATTGTAGCCAGTTAGCTTTGCATGCATAATGCAGTAACGAGCGTGGGCCAGTCCTTCATGTGGGAAAATGTATGGAATGGAAAGGGGAACCCATGCTAAATACATTGCTACTGCGATTTCCAGTCACAAATATCATCAACAAAACATTCCTGGTAAGCACTATGACTGTTGTTTAACAATAGGCTGTATTGACAAATCGCACAGGTGTGTAGTTTTACAGCAGGTTAGAAGATTTCAACCTGTACTCGCTAGCATCGCGCTAATGTTTATGGGTTTGGCCCAGTGGTGGACGAAGTACACCAGTTATGTACTTGAGTAAAAGTACAGTTACCTTGCATTGAAAACTACTCAAGTAAAAGTGAAAGTATTAACCTCACTTTTTTACTTGAGTAAAAGTACAAAAGTATCTGCCGTCAAAAATACTTAAGTACTAAAAGTAAAAAGTAAAAACTTAAAAATGAAGCCTTTGGTGCAATTTTAATATTTAAGTGTTGTAGGCCTAGTTTGGTCATATCTAATTAAATCTGTCCTCTGATTTGCATAGGCTATACCAACATGTTAGAACTAGGCCATAACAGGCCTCAGAAACACTGTGGAGTAAGTCCATGGATGTTATAGCATCAGAAGTTCATTTTCACCTCTCTAAACATTTAATACTGACCCTAACATGCCCAAAAGAACACATGAAAGGGCCATTAATATTAAGAATGATTAGGCTGAAATTGATTATATGCCTATTAGAACAACTACTATAATACCCCCCAGCCGTAGGCCTACAGTCCAGTATAGGCCTACTTATTTGTGACAGCAAGGAGTTAGAGTAGTAGCCAATAAAGTACTTAATTTTTGTTATAATTATGGTTTTGGTAGACCTCTTCTTGTTCTTGTTGTTCTTCTTCTTATTATTATTCTTCTTCTTCTTGTTCTTGTTGTTCTTCTTCTTATTATTATTATTATTAGGCCTATTATTATTATTATTATTATTATTAGTGTTTGGTTATGTTAAGGTTGACTTAGGCCTATGTATGGACAAACAGACTTCTTGCGATTCTAAGCTACCTTTAAAGATAGGAACATCTTAATATACTTATAATGATCTACATTTGCTAGATGTCAATGATTTGCAATAGCTTAGATACAACTTAATTGGAACACTTATCTGTCTGATCATGAAAAAGCCTTTTGTGCCTGTGCACATCACTGGGTCAATATTTAGCAAACGTCCACTTTTTTTTCTCTTTTTTTATTTGTTACTGTTGTTTTTTTACAACCTCACTTATTGCCAGTACTTTTCATATCCACTGTAGCTGACTTGACTTTAGGGAAAGGATACATGTTGCAAGGATACATGTTGCATGTAACCTCACTTTGCAACATATGGTGGGCATGGCAATCCTCATGTAAAGATACAAACCCTTTACACCAGCCTCTTTTCCATAAAATTGAAGCAAATCATATTTTTGGTGACAGGGGAGTCTATTAGACAAGTAATTGATATCCCCAACTACTTCAGAAAATACTGCAATGTATTGAGGGGAAAGAATGCTATCACGGAGTTGTGCGTCTGGATGGTTTGGAATAAGCAGCATGTTTAGGCATTCTGTGTACTTGACTCAAGAAACCAACACGCTAAAAAAGCGGCAATTATGTGACTCTATTGTAAGCCATAACACAGATATAGCACAGTAAGTCAAATAAGCAGTAGGGCCTACATTTAGTATCAATTCGCTGATTATTCAGTTCAAACGCGAAGCCTATCTGACAAATTGCGTCTTATCAGGCGAGTGCAGCCTGCGAGCTAAACCTCTCCCCCCTCACACAACGAATAGGCCTACGACGTGCAGATTAATACACTCTAACAACGTTATTGTCGCCTGCTTTATTGTTTTGCTGTGCTTTCCGCGTGTTACTAGAAAGCACCGTTTCTTCTTATTTCAATTCGTCTCGCAAGTCGCAACAGTGGACACATCAGTGGTCTTGCTCTGCTCGCTATCCTTCTGAAACTAATTCTGTACAGTAGAGCTTGTTGTCACGTGACACATTACAACCAATCACAATGGCGAATCTCTGAGTCTGCCAATCGGATTCAGTTTCACTTTCTTCACAAAAGCGTGAAATATCAGATTTCATTTGATCAGGGCATTAAGTAAGGGTTAACGTTCGGCAAGAAGGTCGCTACCGTGGAATAGCAGCACGACAGAGAGAATCTTTAGACCCCGACGCGGAGCGGAGGGGTCTTGTTCTCTCTGAAGTGCTGCTATTCCACAAAGCGACCGACTCGCCGAAAGTTAACCCGCTTATTATATGGATATACTTAAATGATTCACACATGGCGGGGGCATTTCTTTAAGCCTATTTAATGTTAGGTCTATTATAGGCCCCTAGTTGTTAATGTCAAAAGATTGTTGCAGCTCAAAACAAAACAGTGCCGTTGTGGAACACCGCTAGGCAGCTAGGTAGCCAGGACAACAGGTGTTGTCTATCACAGCAGCTGATTAGAGTCTTGTTGAAAAGTCGCTTTAGCAGTGAAAAGTCTTGTTGCCATTGACAGCGGTCTGTTATAGACCAACCCGTCCGTTATCGAAAAATAACAGACGTGCGAACGTTGGGGAGCCCCGTTGAAATGAATGGAGCATTCGACCGATGACGTCACAACCATATAATAAAAATGAATTAATTCACCTGCCGTGTATCGCCTTAAATAAATAAATTAAAAAAAGGAACGAGTAAGGAACGAGTGTTTCTGTAAATGTAACTAAGTGAAAGTACTAAATTTCGCTTTGAAATGTAGTGAAGTAAAAGTATAAAGTCTTACCAAATAAAAATACTTGAGTAAAGTAGGAAAGTATGAAAATGTTACTTAAGTACAGTAACGAATTACATTTACTTCGTTACTGTCCACCACTGGTTTGGCCCCATAAAAATTGAGCTTTGTGACCCAGTATATAATAATCTAGTGGCGCAAAATAATCGAAACGCTACTCAAATGGGGTCTTATTATTTCTAGCTTCGAACTTAATATTAATATTTCAGGACAAAAAATTATAAAAAAATCACAAAAATGATAATGGTAAAAAACTCCATTGACACCCATTCATTTTGCACTGTCCCGTGGTTAGGGTTAGCCAATTGTGGCTAACAGGAAGTTCCGTGAGTGAACAGCCCATAGAGGTAGAAAATAACACTAGAGAGGACACAGCAATTTGCGACAGCACTGGGAAATGGCAGATGGAGCTTCCCAACTTCCGTAGGTAGTGTAGGTACCTTCAGGCAATGCAAGTCAATGGAGAACACGCCCACCCCTGTCAAAAAAATGACTAAAACTGTGTGAATATGAAGTAACACATTAATCAAAGACCAGATTTGAAATGTCAGGCTAAATATCTACTTAAATCATATGAGTCGATAAAATACATTTAAAAATCAAATAATATCTTTTATGAACATAGTTAGCAACACACTTCAACTATTGTCCTTGTATAGTGTGTTGATGGACATTTTCACATGATTAAGCCATTTTTGACAGAGGTGAGCCTCGTTCTCCGTTAATTTCCATTTCTCTGATCTACCTACAGATAATGGCCGCTAGATTGCCGTAAAAAGGGGGGCGGGGTCACCTCTAGTGTTATTTTCTGCCTCAATGTCACACACTTTCGCATTGGGTGGGCGGGTTTCGAAGCCTATTTATTACTCCACCCTCTTTGCTAAGATTACCGGTTAACCGGTTAACCACCAGTTAATGAGGCTCAATAGCCGTTTAAGATTTTTTTTTACATTTTCGCCATACCTAGTCTAAAACACCACACCCACTTTGGCAAAAAAAAAATCAAGTTTGTTTCATTGTGCATTAAAGGAAACAAACACATACACGCACACACACGCTGCACGTGAGCAAACACACACACATGTATGTGACACACTGAGATACAGTATACTATTCTGAGCATTACATTCATCATTCATTTATATTCAATATTTTTAAACTTTGCTCTTACCATTTTTTACTCAGGTGGTGTTCCTCACATGTCTGACATGAGGATCGTGCTGCTGGGAGGACGACTTCAGGGGAAGAGTTCATCAGGAAACACCATCCTGGGCAGACAGGAGTTTGGTACTGCAGGGAGAACAGCTGAGTGTGTGAAGAGAGAAGGAGAAACAGCAGGCAGACACATCACTGTAGTGGAGGCACCAGGATGGTGGATAAACTACACTGTAGAGAAAACTCCTAAACGTGATAAAGGAGAGATTGTCCTCAGTGTATCTCTGTGTCCTCCAGGACCCCATGCTCTAGTACTAGTCATTAGGGCAAGTCAGTCATTCACAGAGATACAGAGAAGAGCAGTGCAGGAACACATGGAGCTTCTGGGTGAGAGAGTCTGGAGTCACACTATAGTGCTGTTCACCAGAGGGGACTGGCTAGGAGACACAAGCATTGAGCAGCACATTGAGAGTGAAGGAGAGGCTCTGCAGTGGGTTGTAGAGAAATGTGGGAACAGGTACCATGTTTTAGACAACAAGAGTGATGGTGGCCAGGTGACAGAGCTGCTGGACAAGATAGAAGAGATGGTGGCAGGAAACAGAGGTCATCATGTAGACTTTGATGCAAAGATCATAAATGGATTGATGAAGAGGAAGAAGGAAGAAAAGAGAAGAGCAGAGGAGAGGAAGATGAAGGTGAAGAAACAGAGAGAGACTCTCAGATCATCAGCAGGTGAGACACATTTCCAGTCACACTCCCTCCTTTCCCTCTGTCTGTGTGTCCCTCTGACACACACACACACACACACACACACACACACACACACACACACACACACACACACACACACACACACACACACACACACACACACACACACACACACACACACACACACACACACACACACACAAACGCACACACACACACACAGGTTCTGTTAGGTGGATTACAGACACAGACACATACAGTATAGTTTTGTTTTTCAGGTTTGTTGATGTAGCTAAGAATAAAAATCAAACAGTTGTTACAAAAACACACTTGTTTTGGCAAAAAAATAAAAAATCATGTTTTGTTTCTTTGTGCATTAACACAAACAAACACACACACAAAGGCACAAACACGCGCGCATGCTCACACACACACACACACACACACACACACACACACACACACACACACACACACACACACACACACACACACACACACACACACACACACACACACACACACACACACACACACAGTGTACTGTAGATATGCCACACTGAGATACAGTATATTCTCTGCATTACATTCATCATTCATTTACATTCAATATCTTTAAACTTTGCTCTTATCATTTTCTTTTCAGGTGGTGTACCACATATCTCAGACATGAGGATTGTGCTGCTGGGAAACAGAGCTGCAGGGAAGAGTTCATCAGGAAACACCATCCTGGGCAGACAGGAGTTTGGTACTGCAGGGAGAACAGCTGAGTGTGTGAAGAGAGAAGGAGAAACAGCAGGCAGACACATCACTGTAGTGGAGGCACCAGGATGGTGGGCAAACTACACTGTAGAGCAAACTCCTGAACGTGATAAAGGAGAGATTGTCCTCAGTGTGTCTCTGTGTCCTCCAGGACCCCATGCTCTACTCCTGGTCATTGATGTGAGTCAGTCATTCACAGAGACACACAGAAGAGCAGTGCAGGAACACATGGAGCTTCTGGGTGAGAGAGTCTGGAGTCACACTATACTGCTGTTCACCAGAGGAGACTGTCTGGGAGACACAAGCATTGAGCAGCACATTGAGAGTGGAGGAGAGGCTCTGCAGTGGGTTGTAGAGAAATGTGGGAACAGGTACCATGTTGTAGACAATGAGAAGAGTGATGGTGGCCAGGTGACAGAGCTGCTGGACAAGATAGAAGAGATGGTGGCAGGAAACAGAGGTCATCATGTAGACTTTGATGCAAAGATCATGAATGGCTTGATGAAGAGGAAGGAGGAAGAAAAGAGAAAAGCAGAGGAGAAAAAGATGAAGGTGAAGAAACAGAGAGAGACCCTCAGATCATCAGCAGGTGAGACACATTTACTGTCATACTCCCTCCTTTCCCTCTGACACACACACACACACACACACACACACACACACACACACACACACACACACACACACACACACACACACACACACACACACACAGTGTAAGATATGCCACACTGAGATACAGTATATTCTCTGCATTACATTCATCATTCATTTACATTCAATATCTTTAAACTTTGCTCTTACCATTTTCTATTCAGGTGGTGTTCCACATATATCAGACATGAGGATCGTGTTGCTGGGAGGACGAAATGATGGGAAGAGTTCATCAGGAAACACCATCCTGGGCAGACAGGAGTTTGGTACTGCAGGGAGAACAGCTGAGTGTGTGAAGAGAGAAGGAGAAACAGCAGGCAGACACATCACTGTAGTGGAGGCACCAGGATGGTGGAGTAACTACACTGTAGAGGAAACTCCTGAACGTGATAAAGGAGAGATTGTCCTCAGTGTGTCTCTGTGTCCTCCAGGACCCCATGCTCTACTCCTGGTCATTAGGGTGAGTGACCCATTCACAGAGACATTCAGAAGAGCAGTGCAGGAACACATGGAGCTTCTGGGTGAGAGAGTCTGGAGTCACACTTTAGTGCTGTTCACCGCACATGGGGACTGGCTGGGAGACACAAGCATTGAGCAGCACATTGCAAGTGAAGGAGAGGATCTTCAGTGGGTTGTAGAAAAATGTGGGAACAGGTACCATGTTTTAGATAAGAAGAGTGATGTTGGCAAGGTGACAGAGCTGCTGGAGAAGATAGAAGAGATGGTGGCAGGAAACAGAGGTCATCATGTAGACTTTGATGCAAAGATCATAAATGGATTGATGAAGAGGAAGAAGGAAGAAAAGAGAAGAGCAGAGGAGAGGAAGATGAAGGTGAAGAAACAGAGAGAGACACTCAGATCATCAGCAGGTGAGACACATTTTCAGCCATACTCCCTCCTTTCCCTCTGTGTGTCCCTCTCCGACACACACACACACACACACACACACACACACACACACACACACACACACACACACACACACACACACACACACACACACACACACACACACACACACACACACACACACACACACACACACACACACACACACACACACACACACAGTGTACTGTAGATGTGACACACTGAGATACAGTATATTCTCTGTGTGGAAAAGCAGACGCTTCTCACTACCAGGACAGACCGTCACGGTTGAGTTCAAGAGGTGGATGGTGAAAGGCAACTTCAGGACTCCAAATTATCAAAAATATAAGCAAAACCAACCAATTACACACCAATTGGTCTCTACTCTTGAACCAATAAGCACACTCGAGTCTTAAACTAAACACAACCATACTCTAACATTGTACTGCACATCATAATCATTACAGAAATCAAAACAACAAAACACATACATAAATACATTTTGCCACGGCACTTCACCCACACACAATAGACAAAAACCCCGACAAATATTGCTAAACACCCGATACATAACTCCCGCCCCTTCAACAACACATTTTCCATTCCCAAAGTCAGATGATGGAAAAGTTCTGCCAACGCGGGCACGTTTCCACGTGACAGTGCGACAAGGAAACGAGAAACGTCCGTGAAGTAGTCCAATGCTTGCGAGCTCACTGGAATATTCAAACATTCAAGAGTCACTGTGCCCGTGTGTGAATGTGTGCGTGTATGCACTTGCGCTTCTTGCCAGGCTCATGTCTCACAGTGTGTAATAAGCACCAGAAATAAATAGCGCAATCGCATAGTCTTTAAAACGTAAAACAGTGAGAAGGGAAGATCACTTTCTCACATTACCTTCCCCTTCTCCAGTCTCGAAACAGGGTGGAGAGACAAAACGCCCGCCACCCCTCCAGGGCACCGGGTAGCACGACTGGGCCACTGCTCGACCCTGCTGCTGTCGCTGCCACCTCCGGTGGTACTGCCGCTGCATGCGTTGGTTCTGTTGCCGGTTGATGCCGCCACTGCATGTGCACCTGCATGTGACGCGTCGCATCTCGTGGTTCTGCTGCTGCCAGCGTTCACTTGTGTCATGTTGCCACTGCTGCCACTGTGTGCCTGCCGCAATGCTCTGCTACTGGTGATGACCGTGGTGAAGCCCGCTTCTGGACCCATAGGCTGCGGCCTCTTCGCGGTCCTCTTCTCCCGGGTCTGCACCACCTCCAGGTCGTCTCCATTCTCGCAGCCATACGCCATCTCTCGCCGAGTTGTAGTTGCCACCACCGACTTTCCTTGACTCACTCTCTGTCGGCATCGAATCTCTTCTCTGACACCAAATGTGGAAAAGCAGACGCTTCTCACTACCAGGATAGACCGTCACGGTTGAGTTCAAGAGGTGGATGGTGAAAGGCAACTTCAGGACTCCAAATTATCAAAAATATAAGCGCTTTTTATTTGTTCCCAAAAATAAATGTGCACGTGGGCAAACAAAACATAACACGACCTGACATATAACATAAACCAAAACTTCAGACTCTTACTTGCAACACTGTTTCAAGACACCTGCTAAACTCGCTGCTCTCACCAACAGCTTCAAGGACACTGCTCTCCGGTTAACACCAGTTCCCAATTTCGCATCTTGGAGTCAGCTCCTCCGGTTATCAGCTGATTGCTCCAACCTCCTCCTCCCCATTCACCTGGGGTTTTAAACTTTGCGCACTAGCGCCAACCAATTACACTTCAATTGGTCTGTACTCTTGAACCAATAGGCTCACTCGAGTCTTAAACTAAACAAAATCATACTCTAACATTGTACTGCACATCATAATCATTACAGAAATCAAAACAACAAAACACATACATAAATACATTTTGCCACGGCACTTTACCCACACAAAAATACACACAAATCCCCGACGCACAACACCCGACACATAACTCCCGCCCCTTCAACAACACCAGTCTCATGTCTCCCAGTGCGTAATAAGCACCAGAAATAAATAGCGCAAACGCACAGTCTTTAAAACGTAAAACAGTGAGAAAGGAAGGTCACTTTCTCACACTCTGCATTACATTCAGCACTCATTTATATTAGTTGTCTTTAAACTTTGCTCTTACCATTTTCTTTTCAGGTGGTGTTCCACACATCTCAGACATGAGGATTGTGCTGCTGGGACACATACTTGCTGGGAAGAGTTCATCAGGAAACACCATCCTGGGCAGACAGGAGTTTGGTAGTGCAGGGAGAACAGCTGTGTGTGTGAAGAGAGAAGGAGAAACAGCAGGCAGACACATCACTGTAGTGGAGGCACCAGGATGGTGGATGAACTACACTGTAGAGCAAACTCCTGAACGTGATAAAGGAGAGATTGTCCTCAGTGTGTCTCTGTGTCCTCCAGGACCCCATGCTCTACTCCTGGTCATTAGGGTGGATAGGTCATTCACAGAGACATACAGAAGAGCAGTGCAGGAACACATGGAGCTTCTGGGTGAGAGAGTCTGGAGTCACACTATAGTGCTGTTCACCAGAGGGGACTGGCTGGGAGACACAAGCATTGAGCAGCACATTGAGAGTGAAGGAGAGGCTCTGCAGTGGGTTGTAGAGAAATGTGGGAACAGGTACCATGTTGTAGACAATAAGAAGAGTGATGGTGGCCAGGTGACAGAGCTGCTGGAGAAGATAGAAGAGATGGTGGCAGGAAACAGAGGTCATCATGTGGACTTTGATGCAAAGATCATAAATGGATTGAAGAAGAGAAAAGAGGAAGAAAAGAGAAGAGCAGAGGAGAGGAAGATGAAGGTGAAGAAACAGAGAGAGACTCTCAGATCATCAGCAGGTGAGACACATTTCCAGTCATACTCCCTCTTTTCCCTCTCACTCACACACACACACACACACACACACACACACACACACACACACACACACACACACACACACACACACACACACACACACACACACACACACACACACACACACACACACACACACACACACACACACACACAGTGTACTGTAGATGTGCTACACTGACATACAGTAGGCCTATATTCTCTGCATTACATTCATCATTCATTTACATTCAATATCTTTAAACTTTGCTCTTACCATTTTCTATTCAGGTGGTGTTCCACATATATCAGACATGAGGATCGTGCTGCTGGGAGGACGATTGCAGGGGAAGAGTTCATCAGGAAACACCATCCTGGGCAGACAGGAGTTTGGTACTGCAGGGAGAACAGCTGAGTGTGTGAAGAGAGAAGGAGAAACAGCAGGCAGACACATCACTGTAGTGGAGGCACCAGGATGGGCAAACACTGTAGAGCACACTCCTGAACGTGATAAAAGAGAGATTGTCCTCAGTGTGTCTCTGTGTCCTCCAGGACCCCATGCTCTACTCTTGGTCTATAGTGTGAATTGGTCATTCACAGAGACAGACAGAAGAGCAGCGCAGGAACACATGGAGCTTCTGGGTGAAAAAGTCTGGAGTCACACTGTACTGCTGTTCACCTGGGGGGAGTGGCTGGGAGACACAAGCATTGAGCAGCACATTGAAAGTGGAGGAAAGGCTCTGCAGTGGGTTGTAGAGAAATGTGGGAACAGATACAATGTTTTAGACAATAGGAAGAGTGATGGTGGCCAGGTGACAGAGCTGCTGGACAAGATAGAAGAGATGGTGGCAGTGAGCAGTGGAGAATGGAGCATGGATCAACCTCCGAAATGTTAGTGGCGTTTTTTTTTCTTCAGTTTTATGGAAATTACTTTTTTATACTTTTGTAAAGACCATTATATGCTATTTACAAGCATTACAGAGATTTGCTTGTGTTTGTTTTCATTTTATTCTGCGCATGGTTGGATATGATCAAGCTGAAGACAGTTCTAGGAGACTCTGGGCTCTTCTTAATCTCTTGTTTCCAAGCTCATATTCTATGAAGTGCTGCTATGTATAATATTGTTAAAGAGACAGTATTAAAGTTGCATAATAGTGTTCAAGAAATTAATTTATTTTCTTTTTATTCAGTTGGAGAGGGCCAGACTAAAGTTTAAAACAGTATTTAAAGCTGTTTGATTTTGTTTGCTTTTTATTTTCATCCTGCATAGTTGGAGATGGGCAGACTACAGTGATCACTTCAGGAGACTCTGCCCTGGGCTCTTCTAAATCATCTCTTATGTCCAAGCTGAAGAGGCGCTTTAAGACTCTCAGCACTGCACCCTCCACCACGTCATCTGGATACGCCACAGGCCAATCAGAGAAGAGTGGATCTGCAGACAGCTCATCTGTTATGGCTCCACACTCCAGAGTGGGTGGGGAGATCAAGAAGACAACTGCAGGACAGCCAAAACCAACCTTGGGACAAGCACTTCCTAATGCAGGTAAGGATAAGGAATGATGCAGCATTTCATTTGAAAGGGGTCGTGCATTTCTCATAGTATGCAAGGTACAGAGTTAGAACAGGTAGGTTCAAAATAAGTTGTGTATTAAAACGTTACTTTGTTTCAGTTTGAAAACAATTTGGTCAGTTTTATAAACAATAATAATTCAATTAAATGTTTTATTTACGTCCCTCACAAATGCACAGTCCATATTAAGATATATAAAAAGATAAAGTGAGAATAGATAATTGCCTTTAGGATTACCTCAAAATTGTGTTTAGGCAGGCCTATATATAATCTTGAGTGGTCAATTTTTCCAGGTGGTCAAGGACAAGATCTGTTTGTTGATATTTCTTCAATATCTGTGAATGAGACTGAATGCATTGGACGAGGATCCTTTGGTTCAGTTTACAAAGGATCGTACCAGGGACAACCTGCTGCAGTGAAGGTCATACAGATTGGAGACAATCAAGTGACCACCAATGAACTGATGATACCCAGGTGAGAGGGATTCTTTTTTTTTTTTTTAGCAAGTATTACACTGTTGTCATCAAAGGAAATTTAACAAATCCCCAAATACTTACAGTATATCACAAAAGTGAATACACCCTCACAGTTTTTGCAGATTTTTGAGTATATCTTTTCATAGGAAAGCATTACAGAAATGTCACTTTGACACAATGATTAGTGACCTTTTAACAACTTATTTAACCGCTTAAATTTCTTGTTCACTCAGAAAAAAACAAAATACAGCCATTAATGTTCGAACATGTACTCACAAAAGTGAGTACACCCCAGATGAAAATCCGGTAGAGAAGGGGCTGTGTTGGCTCGAATCGTCTCGAAATGAAACGAAATGAAAAGGGATGAAAAGGGAGGTCATCAGTGTGCGTTTCAACCTTTCTTTGCATTGAACTTTTACATTTTGAGTCTGCATCTGGCTTAAATTGATTGGTGTTTGATTTGAATGTAATCCTATGGAGAATATCATGATCTGCTTCAGTAGTCACAGTGCATGTTGACATGCATGTTTCTTTTAGGTGTATTTCAGATTGCCAATGTTGACAGCATTCATGCATCCCCAAACCATGTCAGTCCCACTATCATGCTTGGCTATTGAGAGGATACACTTTTTTGTAAAACTCACTTGTTTACCATCACACATGCTTGACACCATCTAAAGCAAATTTGTTTATCTTGGTCTCAAGAGAGATGAACAGACCAAGGATATGGATCACTGGAACCATGTCGTGTGATCTGAAGAGACCAAGATAAACAAATTTGCTTTAGATGGTGTATAACTGCATTTCAATTATTACACAATTTGATGATTATGGTCTTCAAGAGCTCAGCATTTGTCTTGTAATCCTGATGACACAAATGTCAATTCTGCTCAGTGTTTAAACATTTTATTTTTCAGGCGTTTATGTCACCCCAATATTGTAAAGATGATGGCATGCTCTAGAAGTGAGACACGGATTGTTATTGCTAACGAGTACATTGATGGACCAAATCTACACAATATTCTCCACAGTGTCACTCCTGTCAAGGTACACTACCATCACATTAGGTGTTTGGGTATTAGATTAGTTCTCAAGACAATAAATGATGTATGCATTGCAAATGCTTTAGAATAGATCATTCCTGTCAACTTTGAGCTACCAGAATTTGGGAAATTTCCCATATTTTAAGCCAAATTTCAGGATTTTTTTGTAGGCCAAATCCTGACAGTCAACGGGACAAGAGAGATGGATCAGACGGTGCGTTCTACTTTGCTTTTCACAACAGTCCGTGTGCGAAGACAGTCCTGTATAAAATCCCCCATATCAGTCTCTCCTTGTTGTTTAGTCACTAAAGTTGTCTGGGGCTCATGCAAAACTTTGTGCTGGTGTAGGTTGTGATAGGTTGATCGCATGATTCACTGTTCCAAGGCTGTTTACCATATGAACAGCGTTGTATATACTGACGGTTTCTGAGGCAGAGAGTGGGCGCACACACGCCTACGGAGCTCAAGGGTGACAGCTTGTAGGCCTATTTTCAAGGAACTTGAAATTCTTGGTGTCATTTGGCGTAAAATCTACTGGCAGGTAGCTTGATAAGCAAGACCCTCTCAGTCTCTATTCAAGAGGGGTGGGGCTCGTTGGGCTAACTGACAGGGCTGTGGGGATAATTACTGGACCAACAGTGTTTTTTGATAATGTGAAAAATCGGGATAGGCCAATTTCTGAGAAAAATGTCAAATTGGGAAATGAGTCAAAATTAGGGAGTTTCCCGTGAAATTAGGGATGGTTGACAGGTATGCTTTACATAGGAAGGAACTAGTTCAACTCACACATTATGGTGGTCAAGGTGGCAGGATGCTGTCTCTGATTGTTGTTCTTGTTTTCATACTGAAATACTCAGTGATGTCAATGACTCCCCTGACTCCATGTTTGTAGAATACAGTTCAGTATCAGACTACATTTCATTTGTCCCCTTTTTCTCTGGTACTTTACCAGGATTTTCCCTCTGTCTATCTTATGAAGAAATCACTAGCAATCACGTTACTGTTGTAAATGTCTTTCAGTTGCAGCAGGAGGACAAACTATCAGTGTCTCTGGATATCTCCATGGCTGTGGAGTACATACATGATAGAGGAGTCATCCACCAGGACCTGAAGCCAGCCAATATAATGGTTAGTACTTTGTATTTGAACCTTGATTAAAGGGATGAATGTAAGAGTCCTTGGTTTTGAACATTCTATACCTGACCTAATTTTAAACAAATCCTAAAAAGTTAACAAATAAGACTAAATGTCCTATTCTTATTTCTTATGATTGTTATCTCGTTAATGTCTATTACATTTTACCTTTCTGTTTCAAAGGTTGCTTCAAGCTCCAAGCGGGCCTACCTGACTGACTGGGGTTTGGCAAACATGAGGGACTCTGTAATGATGTCACGGGCGACGGGACACATGGGAGCTGTGGGCAGTGTGCTGGGAGGAACTCCACCGTACATGGCCAGAGAGTGCTTAGTACAGTGTAGGAAATGCAGCACTAGGTCAGACATGTGGTCTCTTGGCATCACACTTCTCGAGATGTTCACCAACTCTAAGCCTTGGCTCAAGACCAGCACACAAGAGATACGTGAGCGGCTGTTTGAGCAAAATAGTCCAGATGCTCTGGCGTACCTACAGCCACCTTTTCACGACATTGTGAAACCACTGCTACTGCATGAACCTGAGTCTCGCATGAGTGCCAAAGATCTAGTGGTTCTATTGAAGAAAAAGGTTAAAAGATCAAGTTAGCAAATTAAAAAGAATATAGATATTATACCATAGGCTACATTGCAAAACATCAGACAGAATTAATGCAGTAAATGAAAAGTGTAGCAATGGAAGATATATCATTAAACTTTGGCAATAATAGGATAGGATGAGCCTTTATTGTCTCTTCTAGAGAGAAATTTGGTATGGGCACAGAGAGTCTAAGCGTTTACACAGAACACATATCAACACATTAGACAAACACAAAAAACACACTTAACATGCAGGACTGAACCACAAAACATGTAAACATGTAGCCTACATCCAAACATGCACATATACACACAATTATATCATACCATGACTCTTTCACCCCCCCCCCCACACACACTCACACACACACTCCCCAATTCAATAGACCTAGAACATTTACACAAAAAAAATAATCCTGAGTATACAACCTTAGCAGCGTGGAACTAGGAAGACCCAGCCCCCCACCCCCCCCCCCCCCCCCCCCCCCCCACCACAAACACACACACACACACACACACACACACACACACACACACCTACCTACTATTGAGCAATCTAATAGACCAAGGAACCACTGAAAATTTAAACCTGTTTGTCTTGCAATTAGGTAGCCTATATCTTCTACCTGATGGTAACAGTTCATATTCACCATGCAAGATATGCTCCTGGTCCTCTGCGATTGTCTGTCCCTGCCTCATCACTGATTCATCAAATAAAACCTGAAGTGATGTGGGAGGGGGCATGCCCATAATTTTCCCTGCTCTTTTTATGAGGGTTTGTAGTTGGGCCTTCAATTTAACAGACAAGTTCCCAAACCATACTGTGATGCCATATCTAATAATGGATTCAATTGATGCTCTGTAAAAAGCCATCATTATGTCTTTGTCGATCCCAAACACTCTCAGCCTTCTCAAAAAATGAAGACGCTGACTGATCCTTGAACATAAAAACTCAACCTGCTGGCCCCATTTTAGGTCAGAGTCAAATAAAATACCTAGGTATTTGAATGTGGCTACTTGTTCCACCGCCTCCCCATTCAATGTCACCACAGTATGATTTCCTATGGATTTTGGGTCAAAGATTATTTCTTTTGTTTTAGTCGCATTTAAGACCAGTTTATTAGAGTCACACCACCTCACCACCCTGTCTATTTCTTCCTGATAGCCAGAGATATCAGAGTCCTGCATTAAAAGGCTCAGAATTGCTGTGTCGTCTGAGAACTTAATTATAAAATTATTTTGATGGTAATTTCTACATTCGTTAGTGTACAAAGTGAACAATAACGGGGAACTTACACAGCCTTGTGGGACTCCAATATTGATAAGTAATGCCGATTTGTATTTTTGTTTGTCAATGATGTGTGATTACATTGATATGTACAGCATACCACACTTGTTAAATGTGCAATAACTAATGACAGTTAAGTGCTTCATAAAGTCGTCTATAGCCTACTGTAGGACATTTGTTTTCCGGCCTTTTAAAAAGAGAGGAACCTCCATACCAGATAGAAGGGTAAATCCAGACATACTGTAGCCTACAGTAGGAAGGGAAATTAAGGAATCTGCCATCTTCTTCAGCCCAGGGGCGGATCTAGACATTTTGGGGCCCTGGGCTAAATATAAACATGTGCCCCTCAAACGTCATTATATAGACAGAAATAATTTCCCCCTGGCTGGGATCAAAAAATACTACTCTACCTATTCTCTAAAATTATGTGTTTTTCAGTGCTATTTTAGTGTTTTGTCTCATGTATATCTTCGATTACTTTACATAAGTGACACATTACAGTAAGATCAATCCTACTTTTTTGTGTGTTCTCCGTGACTGATGTGACACAGTTGGGGCCCCTATGGATGGCAGATTTGGTTGGGGTCCCAGGCAATTGTCTACACAGTAAAAAATATTCCCGTGATGTCACAGGAACTTACTGGCTACTAATTGCATTCATTTCACAGTAGTTTACTGTGGCCATCCTCACAGTTTACTGTGATCTCCTCACAGTAGTTTACTGTGGCCACACCACAGTAAGTTACTGTCACCCTACCCACACTACCATGATCCCGCCCCTCCATTCATCACCACAAAAGAGGTAGCTACCATGTTATTGTGGCACCTCCCATTCCCCACCATGACTGAGACAACTATGGCATGGAACCAGTCCATCACACTGCTCTCATGAATTGATAGACTGAATTATCCATAACCACAGAAATACTCAAGTATCTGCAATATGTGCAATATTATTACCATTTGATAATTGTAGTCTCCTGGATGATAGTACATTAACCAGTGTGCATAGAATATTCTGGTTGAGCATAATTAGACAAACCTGAAATTTCTTAATCAAGTAAGCAACACACCAAAAAGGCAGTGATGGGAAAATGAAGCTTTGTTGAAGCACGAAGCTTCAGTAGCAATTGCTTCGAGTAATGGGTCATTCATTCAGTGCTTTGAATACTCTATGATGACACCTGCTGGCAAACACGCTGAATTGCAGTTTGAACCAAAATCGCCAAATGAATGCCTGCATGGATTCTTGTGCATGAATAAAATTACTGAAAAAATGCCTTCGCCTTTACTTTGCGAGTACAAATTAACGGCTTGCATTTTAATCTGTGAAATGTGACGGATAGGCCTATGAGTCATAGCCTAATGGACATAAAATGTCTCGGTCAAAACCAATTTGCCACTTTTTGCATTGCAGTTATTTTATCCCACAACGGCTCATGAACATACCTAAATTACGTAAAAACCAATCTTAATTACACTTTGGTCATATGTCCCAACATACTTACCTCTAACCTGAATGAAGGATAGAACTCGCGATCATTTGAATTGAAGCGCATCACTCTATCCACTAGGCTACACCACGGCAACACAATTCTGCAAGATGAAAAAGGATACGACTTAAGTGTGCACAGACAAATGCAATGCCTAATGTAATGACATTTTATTTTAACTGTTCCATTTTGAAAGCCAAATTACAGTTGTCATATGGCACAATTTCCTCATTGTTCATTTTACTACGCTATCTGCACTGAATTCCTTAAATCGCAGGCATCACTTCGGTCTAGTCGACTCGTCACGTGACTGTTGAAGCTTCAAACGTCACTAATGGAATCAAAACCAATAGTAGTGTTCCCCTTGCTTTTTTTGTTTTGATTTTTGTTTTGTTTTTTTAATACAAGCTTCGACACAGAAGTCATTGGGCATATCCCTGCCTATTGGCGGTGATAGGAAATTGAGGCTTTATGCACCGGTGATGCTGTCATACCAATTGTGTTGGAAAAAACTCATTCATTCAGTGCTTTGAATAGGCTTACTCTGTAATAATATAAGAATAATAATAATAGAACGTGAAATAATTATTGCTCATTGTATGAACAAAATGATTTCATTTACTGTGTGAAATGTGCAGTTAATTGCTGTGTCCTGTTTGTTAAATAACTTAAACTTGGAATAGAACGGAGAAGCATGCACTGCACGTTTTATTGTAGGCCTATCCTATTGGCCATAACCTTTAACCTAATTGATTTGACTTAGGCCTCAGTGACCAATCTTTGCAAAATGTTTACATGCGAAAGAGACCATGAACCAAGTGTGTATGGCACTGTGCGTATGTGCAACAGGCAAGATGCTAAGATTGTTATATAGCCTACCAGTCATATTATAGGCCTAACCAAATCAGTTAGCCAAATGAGATGTTGTCTACAAGTGAGACAGTGAGACAGTGGTGGTGCTCTTAGATGATTGTGAGGTGCAATGGTGGAATGATGGGGAAGTGAATGATGACGTGCTTGTGAAGTGAGGTTGTGGGTGGGAGTGGATAAGATGGGAATTACAATTTTTTTATTGAGGAAAATGATCTGTTCGACAGTGTTGGGGTTGAGCCTGTTTCTTTTTTTGGAGACTACCTACCCGGCCCTTGAAAAAACACGCTCACACGGCACTGAGGAGGCCGGAATGCACAGTAAATTACGTGCAAGCACATACAAATGTGGGTACACATGTTTGTGTTTAGCCCAATATAGCAGGGGGTCTTCCTGTCTACCTATATTGGGCTCTGTAAGGTAGCGGGTAGTCTCCACCGATGCATTTGCAGTGGCACTGTGAGCACTGGCCTTCTCTTTGACCTCAGTGTCCAACAGCTCCCACAATCCTGCAACGAGAATAGTAATGAATTAAAATATATAATAATTATGAAAATAACAATACAGTACTAACAACGGTATTTACCTGATGGATCTGAGGCTGGAGGTGCAGTGGACGTTGAAGCCTGCTCTGCATCCACAGGTGTCCTTTGTCGAATGACCGAGGCACATTCTGAAGTCAGATTCTTCACTGCATTATGCTGATTGCTTATGTTACAAAATGCCATGGTCTTGAACCTGGGATCAAGCAGGGTTGCCAGTGAATGGTGCCCTGCCATCTCATAATTTTTAAGTCGTTCTGACATCTGGGTCAGCAGGTTTTGGCCCAGGTCCTTGGCCATGTCATTGGTGAGTTGGTTGACTTTTAGAGTGGTGTTGTGGCGGAGCATTTTTACGAGGGGTATGATTTTAGAACCTGACACCACCTTCTCTGCGGACAGCTCCACTGTGGCTTCTTTAAGGGGAGCCAGGAGCTGAGGGGTCAGCCCAATGTTCCCACGGCCCATTGGTCCCACATTGCTAAGACTTTTGCGTTTTTTCAAAATTAGGCCCAATGGTCCCACAGCCCATTGGTCCCACATCACTAAGATTTTTTAATTTAATTTTAGGTCCGTTGGTCCCACAGTCCATTGGTCCCACATCACAAACACTTCAATGGGCTGTGGGACCAAGGGACCCACTAGTTTGACGCCCTCTCGGTACTTCACATGGTAATCAAACATTTCAAACAAGCAATTTAAGGTTAGGTTTAGGGTTAAGGTTAGGGTTAGGTTTAAGGTAAGGGTTAGGTTTAGGGTTAAGGTTAGGGTTTAGGTTTAGGTTAGGTTTAGGGTCGTATGACGTAAGCGGTAAGTACCGAAAGGGCGTCGAATTAGTGAGTCCCGTGGGACCAATGGGCCTAAAAATTCAAATAAAAAAGCAATGTGGGACCAATGGGCTGTGGGACCAATGGGCCTAAATAATGAAAAAAAGTCTTAGTGACGTGGGACCAATGGGTTGTGGGACCAGTGGGCCGTGGGACCAATGGGCTGTGGGACCAATGGGGCGTGGGAACATAGGTACGCTCCCGGAGCTGAAGGCACTCAGTAATACTTTGATATTCAGTGGCACTGAGTGGCACAATATCAGTGGAGAGAGAGGCCAGGGCTGCACCCACCGGCTCCCTTTGCTCGTGGAGCCTTTCTAGCATGTCGTATGTGCTGTTCCATCTTGTCTCATTCTCCTGCTTTAATTTGTGTACTGGTGCGTTCATTTGTAGTTGCAGGGCCTGAAGACGCTCCCTGCCAACTGTACTTGTTCTGAAAAAGGTTGCCACATCCCTGGCTTTGCAACGGACTGACTCCAGGCCTGTTGTGGCCTGAATTGCCTTCCTGACCACCAAATTCAAATTACGAGCAATGCAGTGGCTGTGTCGTAGTTGCAGCATATTGCTGCACAGCCCCATATTGGCAGCTCCGTCCGTGGTCAAGCACATCACCTTTGACTTGGAGATTCCCCATTCCTCCATGATGCTGGCTTTTGCGGCAGCAATATTTGCAGCTGTATGGCGCTGCCCAAACTTGCCCACCGTCAACAGCACAGATGCCAGCTGGTCGTCTTGGTTGACATAGTGGCATGTCAAGGCCAGGTAGGCATCCATGTGGATGGACGTCCACATGTCCGAAGTGAAGGCCACAGCAGTAGCCTTTTCGACCTCAGCTTTGACCTTCTGCTTTTCCAAGTTAAATTTCTTTTCCACCATGGCCTTGATATTTTTTCTGGATGGGAGCACGTAAGTTGGTGCCACAAGCTTCATCAAGTCCTTGAAACTTTCAGATTCCACAACCTTAACAGAAAAGGACATTTTAACACACGCTTGAAGTACTTCCATTATGTGTGTCACAAAAAAAAAGAACATCAGGTCTACCTTGAAAGGCTGTGAATCCATCACGATGAAGTTCAAAATGGCCTCATCAATTTGGGTCTTAAGGTCACCTATAACACAACAAAGAATTTTGACAGATTGCAATAAATTCGAATGAAATGAAATTACAACATGGTAGGTAGGCCTATACTCACTGTGGGCACCCGGTGCAGCTTGGGCACCACTGCCATGATAATTACGGAAGTGTCTCAGCATAGTAGATGTGTTGTTGTTGTAGGCCAACACCTTGTCACACACCATGCACTGGACCTGACAACACAAAAGTAGGTAACTTTAAATGACATAAAAACTGAGGGGTAGCCTTATAAGCCATGTCATTCAAACTAGGTCCTCTCACTAGATGATGCAGGGACATGAAATCAAAATAAAAAACAACTCCTATAACAGCTTAGCACTGTTATCCATGCATATATGCCTAAATGTTTGATACAATAATGGGCTAATTAAACAGCAATCCCACCTGAACAACAAGTCGGTGTGTGTGCCTAGCCTATAGGCTAAGACACGCCATCCAAGCCAAAGTAATGCCTTTGTAGGCCTATTGCACAAGAACAAAAAAACAAGGAAGAAAAAAAACACATAAGCCTAAATAAATCGCCTACACGATTATCCGTGTAGTGTTTGTCTATGTTTTAAAACTAGGGCCTACTTAAACAGCCAAACACAATACCCCTACCATGAAGGGCGAGTCAAAGCGATTATCAATAAAACAAATAAAATACAACTATCGCACACCTCTTTAAGTGATATGAGTTTAAAGTGCTGCCACATCTCAGAGCGAGCTCTTTTAGGAGCAGGCAACATGATAAGTATTATCACTAGGCTATTATTTTCACTACGCAAACGCAAACGACTACTCTCTCTCTCCGCAACACTTTGACTCAACTCCTGAACTGTCAAACCCACAAGCGCGCGCACTGCAATGCGCGCTTTTAAACCTTTCAAAAGGTATACCAAAGCGTCATGTGAATGAGCGCTGAACGAAGCTTCAAACGTCACAAATCACGTGATCAACTGCCAACGAATCAAGCTCCGATACATTGCTTTGCTGTGCGCTGGTTCAGTTTTCTGACACACGCTTCGACTCAGGAGAGTCATTGGGAACATCACTGCAAAAAGGATACCATAATACTCACTACCAACTAAATAGCTAGCCAGCCAACAAACCAGTCCACCAGCCAACCAAAAGAGTCAGTTGTCAGCTAGCCAGCCAAAGAGCCGGCTAACCAACTAACACTCAGTTAGTCAGCCAACTAACCAACAAACAAGTCAGTTGTATGGCTAGCCAGCTAACAAACCAGCCATCCAGTCAACCAAAAGAGTCAGTTAGCCAGCCAACCAGCTGGCCAACAAACAGTCAGTTGGTCGGTCAGTTAGCTCACTAACCAACAAGCCGGACAGAGAGCCAGCGAACCAGTCATTTAGGCAAGCAACTCAAGCATTGTGACAGTCTGAGTTTATATAGAGGTGAAAGTTAACCATGTGACCAGAGTAAGCAGGCATGTGGCAGCTGCAGGTAGTAATTCAATGAACTTGTAACAGTCCTATGTACTCAAGTGAGGTCAGGTACTAATTGACAGATTGATTGGGCACTACCATTGTTCCTGGTTGATGATAGGCAATGTCAATCATGTCAAGCATTTGACTTTCAATTGTGCAATGGCACTTCACAAGATAGCCTATTTTTTTACTAGGTGGCAATATTCTGATTTAAAATTGGATGCTGGAGTTTTGGCGTGCACATCCAAGACAAAGGCATTAGCAGGTGCCAACTTAAGAAAGTGTTTGTGTAGCACATTGGTTGCAACTTAATTTATTGGAAGCAGAACCAGCAACATTTCCAATCATAGACCTTCTTCTAATTAGGCCTGACAATTAGTAATTACAATCAATCATGGCCAGGAGCAACCCAAAGTGACATACAGATATGCAACATTGGTTACTGTCCCTAGAGTAATGCCGGGTTAGGAGGGATTAGAACCTGCAACTCTCTGATCTCAAGTCCACCTCCCTAACCATTAGGCCAAAACAGCCACATAGTCCACCCAATCATGGCCTAGAGCCACGAAACACCTGTTATAACAGCACAATAGTTAACTGTGATATGACGAAAAGTCTCTCTGGATTTCACAGTAACAAATTATGGCAGAATGTCACAGTATGTTACTGTGAAATGAATGCAATTAGTAGCCAGTAACTCATTGTGAGCTCACAGTATTTTCTACTGAACCCACAGTAAGATATTGTTACACACTTGAAGTGGGCGAAAGTTCAATGGGAAGGCATGTCAGTTGGGTTGAAGGCTGACGCCTTTACAGTAGTTAACTGTGATACGACGAATTCACAGTATGTTACTGTGAAATGAATGCAATTAGTAGCCAGTAACTCCCTGTGAGTTCACAGTAAGATATTGTTACACACTTGAAGTGGGCGAAAGTTCAATGGGAAGGCATGTCAGTTGGGTTGAGGGCTGACGCCTTTACTCAAAGTGATACACAAATATACCGTATTGGCCCGAATATAAGACGTGGTTTTTGTTCTAAAAATAGTACTCTAAAAAGGGGGGTCGTCTTATTTCCGGGCGCTGGAGAAAAAAGTAAAAAAAAAAAATTATTATTATTTTTTTTTTAAACTTAACCTGAATTCGGCCATTAGCCTATGCTTCACAACAATGCCACAAAACTCAATAATGGATGGGTTAAGAGATTGTTTTGTCCATATCAAATTTGCAGATGCTTGTTTCGTTATGACAGTTGCACCGCACGTCTATCAACTGTCAATGTCAACGCGATGCGGACGACAGTGCAAGGGGAAAAACAAGTCAATCGCGGCTTGTTGCTCTGCTTTTATTTGTGTTTGGTTCATCAGGAAAGCTTTGGTCGTTCTCTCTGGTCAGCCGATAACGCCACTAGAACTAAAGAAATGAAGGGTGATTTGACGAACAACCTGTAGGCTAAGTTTTGGATGCTGTCATAAGCCAATCAATGGTCATCTGTGTGCGCGACAAAGCGACGATATGCCTCGCAACGATGCAACAACACAGAATAATGGTTAGGGCAAGAGATTGTCTTGCTCATATAAAAGCACTAGGAGTTTTACCCTTGGTACGAAATTAATATCAATCGGACTTTTAATGTCAACGTGGTCCTGATAGGCAGCGCATGGGTTTCAAGTGCAATGCGTCAATCTGCCTTTGGTCACGTTCGGTTTCTACAGTCCAACGGAAAACTTTGGATGCATAAAATGAACGGCGATTTGGCGAGACGGCTGCTGGTTAGATATTGCTGTCAACGAAGCATTTCGCAAAATCTGTGCATTGCACAATAGATTCTCTACTGGACTGGTTGCCTGCCTGGCTGGCGCAGACTCTGAATGTAGGCTATGTTGCGTCACACTTTAAACAGGCGGGCCCAGACGGCTGTAGCCTGTTACGGTGCCTATTGGCGCTTGACAGGTGAAGTGAGTAAAGAAAGGAAAGGATATGAGTAGCCATCTGTGGTCTGATATCATGGAAATTCCATAAAAAATATATTGTGAAATTTGTTCTTTGTAAAAAGCCTCAGATTTTCCAACAAATTAAAAACTGCATTTTGAGAAAAGTTTCCAATGTGAAACAAAATTAAGTCTTCAAAAAACTTTTTTCCCCAAAACATGAGCCTGAAAATGGGGGGTCGTCTTATAATCAGGATCGTCTTATATTCGGGCTAATACGGTACAATATTGGTTGCTGTCCCTAGGGCAATGTAGGGCTTGGATGGATTTGAACCTTCAACTCACTGAACTTAAGTCCATCTCCCTAACCATTAGGGCAAGGCTGCCACATAGCACAAGTTGGGCCTTCAGACAGTTCATCGACATTTAGAGCAAACTAGTCATCAACTTCTTGTTTCCTACATGTCTTCCCATGCTTGGTCATCTCCTTTTTTCTCACTTCCTCATGTCAATATGTACAACCTGAGGGGGAGGGGCTTAGGACATACAGGCTTCAGATCGTGTCCCATCATGCAATGCACTTATGGAGAGCCATTTATCTAGAAGGAATATCTTAACCCTATCCAGACTGGGGGGGCTAAGAGTGCCCTCACCAACTTTGATGTCGTATAATTCCTAAACGACTTAAGCTATGACTACGAAACTTTGTGACTTTTCCTAACATTTAGTTGGCTACAGTTTGGTACCGAAAGATTAGGTTCATCATTTTTGCCGTTGCCATGGCAACGGTTTTCTGACAGGTATGTCTGACCAAAAATCACTTTACCATATCTATGACGCCATATATTTTCATATTTTTTTGTTATTTCCATTAGCTTCAGACAACTTTGTGAGCATGTAAGTGGTTTGAAGCACAAAATCATTAAAATTTAAGTGCATTACCTAAATTTGTTGGAAAATCCATTATGGCGAGATTTTGGGCATAATAAGATAATGATGTCATAATGACGTCATAATACCAGATAATTACACAAAAATTATGTCATTCATAGATGTCCATATGTAGATCATCTCCCCCAAGTTTCGTAGTCATACGGTATTCCGTTCATGAGTTATGAGGGGGGGGTCAAAAGAGCCCCCCCCCCAGGCCCAGGAATGCCAAAAAAGCCCAGTCTGAATAGGGTTAAGTGTGCTTCAAAATATTACTCCTTGTTATATTCTGTGTTTATTGTAGGGGTTGTACTATGTAAAGTGGTACACAAGAAAAATGACCATATTCCCACCGTCATGAAGATGGTCATGTATATCTCCCAATATATATAAGCTCATTCTTCAATTACTTGACAGAGAGTGGGGAAAACGTAGTCAACTGATGATGGGTGTATTCAGGTATACCACAAGACATTAAGAATGATATAATTTGCTGAAAATGTCAATGATTGTAATGAAGTGTGATTGTAATGAAGAGCCCAACCTGTCTAAGGCTGGATCTCAAATGGTGCACTTGTGCACTTCGGGCACTATGTTTCAGTGCGTAACTAATACCGCATGCACACTAAAGTGCACAAGTGCACCATTTGAGATTCAGCCCATGACTGAAGTTGTGCCCCAATGCACTAATAATTCAATAGATACTCCGCCCATACAGTAGTTTACTGTGATGTTTCCTAGTTTATCACTTTGGCATGCTGGTTATCCTTGAAGAGCACAGTAGAATACTGTGATGTGCAAGTTAGGTGAGAAATGGCAAGTGATACAATGATTTCAAACTAATTTGCTGTGTGCCGTGTGACCATCATAGTAGCATAGTGTACCAGAACATCAGAGTAATTAACTGTGAGATTTCACAGTAAATTACTCTGAAATCCTTGTAAGTTTTTACTGTGTAGGTTGGCCTAATGGAAAGTCCGCCTCTGCTTCTGCCGTGGTAGAGAGAACATCATCTGCCTGCAAGGCTCCAGCATCTGCTCTGTAGTATAGTAGGCTACACTCCCAGATGATAATGATGATGTACTAGGGATGCAAATTATCGATTAATTCATTAATCATTAGTTGATAGTGTTATCGATCGACTTTCGATTAATTGATAAGCGGCGTTTTTTCACCTGAATTTCATAGGGCCTTTTAAAATATCAGCTAAATAGTTAAAACACTGAGTTCAAAAAGTATATTGTTATATTAAATTATATTATGAGAATTATATTATGATCATTAAGCCCATATTGTATTTTATTGTATGATGTTATATTATATTATATTATTATAATATAATTATAATTATGCATTAGGAAAAGAAAGCTGTTTTCTATGGCATCTCCACACCACCTTTGGGGGGGCATTGATTTCACCCAGGAGTGAACTAGTAGCCCCATGCCCCCCTCTGTCGCCTTGCTATAATATGACAGACAACAACGTTGAGTGAAACGTGATCAGACTGACTTTAATACGCTTCAAAATAAAGAAATGCTATATGTTGGGTAGTAGCCGGGGAGCCAAAGTCCCAAAATTGGGTTGGACCTGACATGGCTTGCCATACTTTTTATTTGTGTTTTTTTGGATAGTTCTATCTCTTAGGAAAAATAATTGGAGGGTCTGCTCGGGCGAAAATATCGCGAAAAAAAGTTGTGCCTATTTGAATGTATGTACCCTTCATTTTTTTGAGAGAAATTTCAGAAAAATGAAAAATGACCTGAAATCCTTGGTGGCTTGGGTAAGCTGTCAATAAAGGCTTTCCAGATGCACAGGACATACATGCTGACAACATTCAATAGAAAAAATATTCTTAAACCACATTTCAATAGGATTTTGACTCAATTTTGTGCTTAAAAATTAGGCGTTTTTTCACTTTTTTGCTATATTTTCATCTTTACCTCATTGGCAATCAGGTTTTTCTTCATGTTTTGACATTAAACAATACGCCATTCTTTTTATTACGAAGTATAGTGATACCACAACAAAAACTATGAAAATACAACCAAAATCAATGGATCTGCGATGACTGTAGTGTATGTACCCTTCATTTTTAGAGAGAATTTTCTGAAAAATGAAAAATGACCTGAAATCCTTAGTGGCTTGGGTAAGCTGTCAATAAAGGCTTTCCAGGTGCAAAGGACCCATCTACTGATGATATCCAATAAAGAAAATATTGTTAAACCACATTTGTACATGATTTTGGCTCAATTTTATGACCTAAAATTAGTCGTTTTTTCACTTTTTTTGCTATATTTTCATCATTTCTTCATTGGCAATCAAGTTTTTCTTCATGTTTTGACATCAAACAATATGCCATTCTTTTTATTAAGCAGTATAGTGATACCACATCAAAAACCATGAAAATACAACCAAACTCAATGGATCTGTGGGGACTCCAACTCTATTTGGTGATCAACAGGCCCAGAAAGTCAATAGAATTTCAGCCTACAATCAAAATGCTGAAATGCATGCTGAATACTGAGCAATATGACACACACACACACACACACACACACAGACACATACACCCACACACACACACACACGCACGCACGCACACACCTAATCTGGGGATCCTACAATGATCTCCACCCCAGGTGACACCCTGCATACTGTACATGCTTCGTACATACCCTACACATACATAGCCCTACTTCCTGGATGTGACACAGTGAGCTATTTACACAGATGGGGGCAAAGGCGGGCCTACACAAAGCCTGGAAAGCCTATATTTTCAGGAATCACATAACCCATTGCAGTTTGCACACAGGGCAAACTATTCTACATAGGACATCATCGCCAGCATGCTTCATACACTACTGGAGAACATGGAGCTGAGGAACACATATGCACATTTTTGGACCACAGTTTGGCCTCCAGCACCATCCAGCCATAGAGTCTTAGTTCTAAACCCCACTATCGGAGACTGTACAACCATCATGTACTGTGGATTTCCTCTCTAACTGCTCCCTCTTGTTATCAACACCAGCACACCTCAAGGGTGTGTGCTAAGCCCTCTGCTCTACACCCTATCCACCCACAAACCGCCTCTTTCTCCTTATTTGCTGACACGTTGTCGCACTAATTATGAATGAAGACAAGACATACTACAGGAACAAGACAAAACATCTTCCGCCGTGGTCTAACGACAATTACTTCGTATTGGACTCCAAAAACAACAAGGGAATCATTGTGGACTTTCACAAAAACAATCACAGAAGTCACAGACCCCTCTGATGACTCATACAGTGGTGTAGAGGGTCAGCAGCTTTAAATCCCTGGAGGACGTGTCCTGGAGTATTCACATGGCCTCAGTGGTCAGCAAGGCCCAACAATGTCTCTTCTACCAGAAGAAACTGATGGGCTACCAAATCCTGAAGCCACTGTTGGTCAACTTCCACATCTGTGCCATCAGAGGACAAGTAGGCACTCCAGCATGTGATGACAACAGCTCAGAAAATCCCTGGGATGCCTCTACCAGAGATTAGTACTATCAACCACACGCACTGTCAGGATGTGGACACCAAAAGCAGAAGAAGCGCTGAAATACTGCTTTGAGTCCACTGATTCTGCAGCTGCTGAAACATCTGCATGGGGGAGTTCCCAGTAGTTTGGTACAAATTTGTGTATGTGCATGTTAAATGGGCAAACATCCTCTCTACACGTTTTAATGTCATCAACGGGGTATGACGGGGGAAAATTTTATCTCCAGCCTTATTCAATGCTTATATGGATGAAATGAGGTATGACAAACAAGTTTTATAGTTGGTGATAGTTGGTGTTGACTAATCACTTGCTATATGCAGCCAACCTTACCATTCTATCTCCAAGTAAGAGTTAGTTCCAACAGCTCCTTTATATCTGTTCTGATTATGAGGTAGAGTTTGACATTAATAACAATGTTAGGAAGAGTGTGATACTGTGATTAAAGTTCCCTCCTGTCTATCTATCTAAGAGCTGGGAGTAGCAAATGCCACAAAATATCTGTGGTGCATCCTGCATCCTGATGGCTGAAACTGATAGCGCAATTAGTTGATCCAGGTCATAGCTCTGTTAGGGACATGTCTATGAGCTGGGAACACTGGTATAAGTGCCTTCATTAGCTTCCCTGTTTATATGTACTGTATGTAGGCTACTGTATGAAAGTATGCTGTTGTGAAGTATTGGTGTACTGTGTATTTCATGTATCCCTTTTGGTCCTCAAGCCTGTAATATTATTTAAAACATGTGCAAAAGAGGTAGCTGAGCCACTGCAACACATCTTCAACAAGAGTCTACAAACGGGTAAGGCACCTGTAGATAGTGCCTACAGTAGAAGACCTCTTCTCTCATACCAGTGCCCAAAAAGCAACAAAACAATGATTACAGACCAGCTGCTCTCACATAATGAGAACATTTGAGTGGGTACTGCTGCTCAACAGAAAGAAAACCCAGGTTTGCCATGCTCTGGATTCCATACAGTTCATTTATCAGGATAATGTGGGAGTTGTGGACGTTATCCTGTAACTGCTACATAGGGAAAATTCTCACTTGGACAAAGGAGACAGTGAGAATAATGTTCTTTGATTTCTCTAGTAGTGCCTCAAACATCCAGACACTTTTGCTGAGAGACTAACTTCTGCAGATGGTGGATACAGCTCTGGTGACCTGGATAAATGACCCCAGTACATCAGACTAAATGACCTTACATCACAAACTGTGGTCAGCAGCACTGGAGTGTCACAAGGAATGGTGTTCTCCTTGGTGCACAGTAAAAAAAGAACTGTTGTTTTTACGGTCAATTGCTGGCAGCAGTGGTTGCCAAAGTCTACCTTTAAACAAATAACGGTACATTTCCTTTTTACATTTTACGGTAAGATTACGGCAGCAGTGGTTGCCAAAGCCTACCGTTAAATAAATAACGGTATTACTTTTTTTTACATTTTACGGTAAAATTATGGCAGCAGTGGTTGCCAAAACAGATTGGACAGATTATATTCAGGTGAGTTCAATTATAGAGTTACAATCAGACAACTGATTGGACTGATTATACTCAGGTGAGTCCAATTATAGAGTTGCAATCACAGACAACTGATTTGACTGATTCTACTCATTGGAATCCAATAAACATCAACTTAATTAGATACCTAAATAAATGCCCAATTGCCAGATTGTCTAGTGCAGGCAGGTGGACCAGTCTAGTATCATCAATGAAGGGTATGCAAATCCATTCTTTATTTAAAAAAGACCTGAAAATAACCTTAAGGAAAATGAAGGCCGAAGCTAGCGGGGCAAGCAAGCTAACAAACAAGCTAGTTAACAAGCCACCATGCAGCCACCCTTACAACGTGACCTGCTAGCCGGGCCGGCCAGGTGAGGGCAGGCCAGCAGCCAGCAGCCAGCAGCCAGCCAGCCGGCCAGCCGGCCAGCCGGTCAGCTGGCCTTACAGCCAGCCAGCCAGCTAGCTAGCAACCAGTGAGCAGTACAATGGAACAGTCCCTGTTTAAATACATGTTCAAGTGAACCATGTGACCCGAGTGATGAAGCATTTGGCAGGTGCAGGCAGTAAGTTAATCATTGCATGACAGCCCTTAGCACTCAGGTGAGGTCAGGAATTGATTGATAGATTGATTTGGATGGGGTAGAATGACAGTTTCAAATAGACTGGGCTACTTCTAAGAGCTCAAGGGATTACTGTCCCAGGTAGACTTTTGCAGAGGGTTGTACTCTAAGTTAATACTCATTGATGGCTACTAATCAAATAGCGTGTTGACATCAAACTCTGCCTGTTACAACCAGCCTATCAGTGGTTTGACAAGTTACACCTGGAACAAGTGCAATCACAAGAGATCTATTGGACTAAAAGAGGACAAAAAGCCTAACACGACCAGAAAGAGCACCTACTTTTTGTAGTATACACAATGTGAAGAAAAGCAGAACAGAGTTCTTTGTCTGTTGGTTCACAATTTGGTTCACTAGCAGAGGATTGAGTTTGGGTCACTTATAGGGGACTCAACAAAAATGGCTGCTCATGTTGCCAAAACATTTGAAAATTGGGGAGGCATGTTTTTCATAACTCTCAAGGGAGTTAAACATTAACTCTCTAGCTCTCTTAGCTCAACAACTCGGATCCAGAGGAGTCAAATAACACTCTGTAGTGTTGCTGCAACCCTTGATGTTTAGATTTTGGCTGAACACCAGTCTAACTCTGATCAATCGAACTCTGGCAAATTTGCTGTGTACATATGTGTACACCAGTGAAAAATAAAGCCATGGACCGTTACTTGACTACTTCATCTTCACTTAACGGTATTTTCCAATATTTTCTTTTCAGTGAACAGTTCAGTATTTTCTACATATTGACACCAGTGAAAAATAAAGTTATGTACCGTTTCTTGACTACTTCATCTCACTTAACGGTATTTTCCAATATCTTCGTTTACAGAGAACAGTCCAGTATTTTCTACATATGGCACCTGTCAAAAATTAAGTTATGTAGCGCTTTTTGACTAAATAGTGGCTTGCCTTATTTAGTACAGAGATAAACTGTTTTACATTTTACGGTCACTGACTGTTGCAATTTGACAGTTTTCTGCCGTAATTTCAACAGGCATTTTTTACAGTGTGTTGTTCACCCTATACCACCTACTTTTGCTACAGCACTACCACATGCTTTTGCTATACCTACCACATGCAAGTTTCCATAATGACACTACAACTGTGAGGTGTATCTAGGGTGGGTAGGATGGGGAGTACAGGCGACAGGTGGATAACTTGGTGCCGGACCAACTAGCTGCGGAATTCCATAAAAACTAAGGAGACAGTACTTGACATGAGGAGAACCACCCCTCCACTCTATCAGAAAGGGTTCTACACAGTGTGGTCTAAAACGTCAGCATCGGAAAGGTCTCACACACTGTTGTGTTGTAAGACCACCCTTTTCTTAAATTATGATACAAATTTGGTGTTGTATTGTCTTAATAAATGTATACAATGTCTGGACTTACTTTCACCAAGTTTTCACCAATGCAAGATCTTGTATTGATGATGGTAGAGTCTGGACACTATGTAACACCTTCTCCAGCATATCCCAAAGATTCTCAGTGAGGTTGAGGTCTAGACTCTGTGGTGGCCAATCCATGTGTAACAATGATCGCTCATGCTTCCTGAACCATGATTTTATAATTTGAGCCTGATTAATCTTGAAATATGCCTGTTTTTTTTTTTTTAATCCATTGATATAATTGCATATTGATTCAGCTTTCCAAATACAAAGTATTTCAGTGACTGTTGATGGAAATTATTTAACCCCTCAAACAGACTAGCATATTTTATATGACCTCATATGGTCATTTCTTTAAATAAGTTTTAAGAAGTTAGAAACAAGTTGTTGCACCTATTGGTTCAGGGAACACAATTGGTATTAGCCTCCTCGGAGTTTAGATCTCTCATTCAGATTCTTGAGGTTGGTTGGAGAAGCCTTTAAATAGTGTTCAAATTCATACAATACCTTGGTAAAAACTTAAAGCAACACTAGATGGGAAAAGTCCAGATATTGCAGATTGAGTGTGACCTTATAATATGCACCATATGCATTTTTTGCCTGCCTGAATTTGATACATATTATTATGGTTACCCCACCCTCTGGAAGATGAGGGCCCACAACTTTCAAGCTATAAGTGAGCTTATTCCTGGTAATGAATGGGCATTTAATCGCTAGAACCTCATCTCCATGGCATACTGCTGTATGTATAGGTGCTGTGTGTATATGATGTGTATTACAGAACAGTATGTGTGTGGTTGTGTGAAATGCCTTATGGCTAAATGTGTGTTACATGTTAAATATGTTGTGCAATAATATGTATCATGTTTTGCATATCTATTTATTTATGCTGCTAGAGACCTTAATTTCCTTCAGGAGTGATAGTTATGTACTCTACTCAACAGTACACACAGTGTATCTTTCAGAATTTTGAGAGTAGTCTAGGCTTTCCTCTGGGTTACTGTGCCTGCAGATGGCAGAAGGTGTTGAATGGTAGTAATTCTGTGGTCTCCCCCTTCAGTGAAAATAGCTCACTGTCACATCCACAAAGTATGTACAGAGTGTACGGGTGATGTACTGTACGTAGTAGTACATACGTTGTGGGGGGTGTCACCTGGGATGCAAATCATTGTAGAATCCCCAGATTACTTGTGTGCGTGTGTGTGTTAGAGGATGTATGTCATTGCTAAGTATACAGTGTGCTTTTCAGCATTTTGATTGTAGCCGGAAATCCTATTGAGTTTCCGGGCCTATTGATCACCAACTGGAGGTGAAATCGCACAGATCCATTGATTTTGGTTGTATTTTTTTAAAAAAGATTGCGGTGGAATCAGCATACTGCTTAATAAAAAGAAGGGCATATTGTTTGATGTCAAAACATGAAGAAAAACTTGATTGCCAATGAAGAAAATGATGAAAATATAGCAAAAAAGTGAAAAAACGCCTAATTTTAGGTCATAAAATTGAGCCAAAATCATGTACAAATGTGGTTTAACAATATTTTCTTTATTGGATATCATCAGTAGATGTGTCCTTTGCACATGGAAAGCCTTTATTGACAGCTTACCCAAGCCACCAAGGATTTCAGGTCATTTTTCATTTTTCAGAAATTTCTCTCTAAAAATGAAGGGTACATACACTACAGTCATCACAGATCCATTGATTTTGGTGGTATTTTCATAATTTTTGTTGTGGTATCAC
This sequence comes from Engraulis encrasicolus, assembly GCF_034702125.1. Taxonomy (NCBI): domain Eukaryota; kingdom Metazoa; phylum Chordata; class Actinopteri; order Clupeiformes; family Engraulidae; genus Engraulis; species Engraulis encrasicolus. The sequence goes on along the minus strand of NW_026945577.1, from coordinate 23,946 downwards.
TATACTTCTTAATAAAAAGAATGGCATATTGTTTGATGTCAAAACATGAAGAAAAACTTGATTGCCAATGAGGTAAAGATGAAAATATAGCAAAAAAGTGAAAAATGAGTCAAAAAATGAGTCAAAAAATGAGTCAAAACCCTATTGAAATGTGATTTAAAAATATTTTTTCAATTGAATGTTGTCAGCATGTATGTCCTGTGCACCTGGAAAGCCTTTATTGACAGCTTACCCAAGCCACCAAGGATTTCAGGTCATTTTTCATTTTTCAGAAATTTATCTCGAAAAATGAAGGGTACATACATTAAAATAGGCACAACTTTTTTTCGCGATATTTCCGCCCGAGCAGACCCTCCAATTATTTGTCCTAAGGGATAGAACTAACAAAAAAATCACGAATAAAAAGTATGGCAGGCCATGTCAGGTTCCTCCCATTTTAAAGCACTTTTGAGAGTTTGGCTCCCCGGCTATAGTGTGTTGTTGTCCATAATGGATAGTAATGTCAACAAAGTTCGTTTCTGAACAAAAAAAAAAGTTATTTCCTGTGTCTGTAAGGAGAGCTAATAAGCTAAAAGGCTCCATTGAGAATGAATGGAGCTGTGACAACAACACTTACAGCTAGGGTTGCCAACCGTCCCTTGAAATACGGAATCGTCCTGTATTTAGAGATAAAAGTACGGGTTCCGTATTGAACTGAAACGGGACACAGGACGTTAAAATGCAAGAAATTACATCTAAGAAATGCTAATTTTTCTGGGGGACAACCCCCAGACCCCCGGCACGATGAAATGTCCCGTATTTTTTTCATTGACAGTTGGCAACCCTACTTACAGCTAACATGGATTCACCTGAAATTGAACAGATGGTGCTCCACTTCATGCATGGTCATATATATTCATGCCCAGTTCAGCTAATACTAGTCTTGATATCTGACAGGGTGTAGTGGTTAAAATTACAGCTCACAATTTGAAATGACTACGTTTGTGATTTCGCTAGTTAGCACGCTAAGCTAACCTAGCAAGCTTAACCCTACAGTAAAATGCTGCTTGCAGTGACATTTGCCTGTCTTGAAAGATCGTTTTTCTCATAATTCAAGCAGTAACAACTTACACCATTGGACTTGGCATAATCACAGATTCAAGTACACATCTCCAAAAGACCCATAAGAACTCTAGAAGTTGCAATGACAATTTAATAGATAAAATCTGCGCACCATGGATTTGAGTAGGACTAGAACTAGAACCACTCAACAGTCTCTAGCGCCCTCTAGCGGTTAATCGCGATTAATACATTTTAATCGAGCAACCTCTTGCTCGACAACTAATCTAAAGTCGATTAATCATTTGCATCCCTATGATGTACTCTATTCTTTTGTATCTGTATATGTCACAATTTAATGAAATAATCTGCAAAGTGAAGTTGGAAATGAAAAGTTAAAAAAAAAAATTACATGCCAATATTTTTGATACAAAAAGTGTGTGTGTGTGTGTGTGTGTGTGTGTGTGTGTGTGTGTGTGTGTGTGTGTGTGTGTGTGTGTCCACCTGCCGCACAACGATGACATTGTATTGCCAGTCGTACCATTTAAATGTGGTGGAATTGAACATTTGATTTACTTTGATATACTATAATTCACCAATAAAATCTGAACTCTGAGTCACTGCTTGTATCTCTGTTTTGACAGATTTTGGTTACATTCACCTTATTTGTCTAGTAACATTTCGGACTATGGGCATCAGTTTGATTTCAAAATTGCTGGGGGCAATCACCATAAACCTGAGTAAGGTTTGAAAAGTGCTGGGTACAAGCTAAGGCTATTACTTCCGATTTGAGATTTCATGATATGCATTGCATATGATGCGTATTGACTCGATATTGTGGCCATATAAAAAACTAAAAGCCATCTGCGCTTTCTTGTTTATTTCTGATATCCTGTGCTGAAGTCTTCTTTATCTTAAGCAGTCCCATTTAGTGACACCATTAATCTGATCTAGAGCAGGGGTGGGGAACCTTTTTCATTCGAGAGGCCACTTCAAATTTCTTCAAGGCCCATAAAAGTCCTCCAAGGGCCATAGGCCTACTATGAACACAAACCAGTCCTGTTGCACGTTGGGCCTATATTGAAGGCAGCCACCTTTAAAACAGAACCCACCCCTCTAGGTCCACTGAATATAACCTAATTGTATTGCAAATGTCCGATGTAATTTCTAAGATTCCTTTAGAAAACATGTCATACAGTATATCATGTGAAGCTGCATAACACGCCCCTCGAGACATAGGTTCCACACCCCTGGTTTACAGGAACTAAATGAATGCTGTCTACAGGAGGTGCATAGCCTACTGTATCTTCAAAATTTGTCAGAGGATGCGCTCAACTTCTTGGAAAAAATGAATGTCACACACACACACACACACACCCCTATAGAGGCTCCTCTCCCTCTGATCAGTGCATGCATGAAATGCTGCCTTATTTTTTTATTACTGATAGGCCTATCTAGTTACAAAGTGATGGAACTAACTTGACTATGGTTAAGGTAGCCTACTTGGTGGAGACAAATATTTACTCACTTCAATGGCTTCGCTCATTCTTACAAACATCAGCCCAACTGAAAAGTTCAACCACATTCAGAGAAGGTTAGGCTCGTCATAATAATTAGTCCCTTACTCCCTCTAGCGGTCAACAGTAGTAATCACAGCCACAAGCTTCCTTCACCCGAAATGTAAATGTAGGCGAGGAGGCAACCCGCGAACATGCATAAAATGTAATAAAACGTCCTCCTTGCTTGGTGCAATCATGTCCGAAAGGCTTGTTCTCATCGGGGACGTGTTGTGGCTCTAGCTCCCTCTGGATGCCAACAGCAAATATCATCTCCATATCTTATGTAAAGTCAAAGTCCTTTATGCGATTAAATGTAGCCTAGGCCTATTAGTTAAAAAAAAAAAAAAAAAAACTATTGGGTCTACTAGGAAACTGCGTGAATTTAATAGATAGTTGATTAATTGGCCTTCTTAGTCTTATGTGGAAATATCGCTGCTCAGTTCGCCATTTTATTCACAGTGACTTTTTAAACTCTTTTTTTTTCACCAAGAAACCTGCAGATTTACTACGCTAATTTGGAGTGCTTTTAAAAAGGGACATCTATCGTTTCTTAATAGCCTATCATAGGCTATTAAAAATATGGTGGGTCTATAGCCTAGCTATAGCCTGTTTATTGTTTCCTTGAGTTGTAGCCTAGTCTGCGTGGCTTTGAGTGAATAGAATGTTCTGAATAGATAGAACGTGTCCGACTTTGTCAAATGCAAGGTCCATTTTGGTCGCTGTCATAAGAGCTTGTTTACGTCACAAAGCAACGTCACCAATATTAGCCATTTGCGCCTAAAACAGACAGAAAAGTACAAATTGACAACACATTGGTTTATGATAGAGCAGCGACGAAGATATTGATTATTATCATTATTATTTTCTTTGGACAAGTTTAAAGTATGGTGAGTGTGGAGTCAATTAAATATTAGTCCTATTTATTTAGGCTATGAAGATAAATGCACGCCTATATAATTTTAAAAAATCATTTATAATAATTACAAAAAACGATTGTCGATAAAGTTAACACAAACAGTTTGTAATGGCAGAAGGTGCATTAGGCTATATAAATTAATTAATTAATTAATCAATTAATCAATTAAAGTATTGGCCAACATGGCGTTCCAGAACTGACACTGACATTTGATTTGCTTGTGTGTCTCTGCAGGGGAAGGTTCGCATCATTGAGGTACAAGAGGCAGATGAGGAAAATATTATTTCCTTTGAGGATGTTGGCGGCACTCAGCTGCTCTCTGCCTCTGCTCCAGTGGTGTGGAGTGGCATGGAGGAAAAGGTCAGTTTGAGGGTGACACTGACACAGATTCAAGTGTGGCCCAAGGTAATTTTCCTCAATCTCTCATCGTGAACTCATTTTCTGCCTGTCACTGTCACACTCGACTATCATTGAGGGGGGATCTTAAAATGTTAACTTTACAGTAGTTCGTTCCTGTCACAGTAGATCTATAGAGAAGGAAGGGCAACAGCAGTCCTATCTCCCGTCATCTGAAATAATGTAACATCTGTGTTAGAGGAAGAGGATACCTTCCTCACAGTGTCCAGTACAAAATGCATGTCATCTTCAGAGTTGTATAAAGTAGAAATACTCTTACAGAATGTAATTACAACACAAGTAGTACGATATTACACTGCTGAAACCATGTAATATCATACCATCAGTGTAATTATATATGTAAGAGTACTTCTATTTCAGGGATGTCAAACTCAAATTGACTGAGGGCCAAAATCAAAATTTGGAACAACATTGCGGGCCGAACTCGATATTGATTTAAAAAAAAAAAATTGTGCATGCAAGCACGAAAGTTAAATTTCACACTCTTTCCCATCATATGGTAGTTCAAATGTGCCTGCACGACACTGTGTTGCTTATGAGGGCGAGCTTGTTTCATTGGCCTGGGCCCACTCATATTCACGTCTTTTACACACCTGATTTCATATTCAAGTCTTATGCTAAACATTAATGATATATACCAGCTGTACTACACATTTGAAATGATCTCGTGGGCTGAATAAAATGACTCCAGGGAGTTTGACATCCTTGGCCTGTTCTAATTTATATATCCTATCTCTGGTCATCTTTTTTTCTCCACAGATGGCCCAGGTGTACATGCCCCGAAGCCTGCCGACCACCCTGGGCAAGCTGCCATCGTCCCGCCTGGCCTCTGGTCCATCCAGCACTCCCTCTAATGAGTCCACCCTACCCCTGGCCTCTGCTGCATCCGGCACTCCCTCTAACGAGTCCATCACCCCACCCCTGGCCTCAACTGACTCCAGTCACACCCCCAACGTCTCCCCAGACTCCTCCCTGGATGATGACGACGTCCCTCCATCCATCCTCCACCCATCCCCAGCCCCATCCGGACTCCCATCCCTCTCCTCTCCTCCTCCACCCAGCCTTCCTGGCTGCCTGCCGAGCCTGGCTCCCATCCTTCCCTCCACCTCCACCACCACCACCCCAACCAGGCTCCCCGCATCATTGCCTCCTGTGCCTGTGCCCTGCAAAGCCCGCCGCACCTTCTCAAGAATGTCCCTCCTGGAGCCCCCCTCATCTCTCCCCCCATCCCACCTTGAGGCCACCCCGTCCCAGCTTCCCCCCCTGGACCTCTCGGCCCTCCTGAAGGCGTTGGGGGCTACTAGCACCAGGGTTGCCCCCCTGCCCCCCATCGAGGTCAGGGCAGCTGAGGAGAGGGAGGACATGGAGAGCGATATGGAGGTGAGTCAACGCCGGTCACATTGACCTGTGTAACATAAACTGGAACATACATTTCAGTATTTCAGAACAGAGGACTCAAATGACAATCATGTGTGTGTGTGTGCAGTCAACTGAGGAGTCAGATGACGAAATGGCCACAGTTGTGGTGTGGTCATGTGACCAGGAAGTGGCGGAGGAGGACGGGTCATGTGACCGGGAAGTGACGGAGGAGGAACTGCAGAAGAGGACGAAGAAGAGGAAGAGCTTCAAGAACAGGTGAGGACACCCAGGAGTGTGTGTGTGTCTCTGTGTGTGTGTGCATGAAAAGAAAAGCTTTGAGATCAGTCCCTACTGATTGCTGTGAAATTTGCTCCCATCACTATTTGGATTTGGATTTGTAATTCTGCCTTCTTGGTGAGATCCAAATAAAAGTACTAAACTGTGCGTGTGAAAAGAAAGGCTTTAAGGGACAGCTGAGGATGCCCAGGAGTGTATCATTTTAAATCAGTGGCTCTCTAACCTTTTTTTTAAACAAACGCCCTCTAGACCTCATCCAAAGCCCAAAAACGCCCCCTAGACCTCATCATAAGCCCAAAAACGCCCCCTTGACCTCCTCATAAGCCTGATAGAGCTCCCTAACGCCGCCTGGGTGGCTATACCGTCCCCATTGAGAAACACTACTTTAAATACTTAAAGGGACACTGTGCAGGAAATGGTCATAAAAGGTGCTGCAACTATGCTGCTCATTGAAACTGGGCTGCCTATTGCCAAATTTGATCTTTACATGAAAGTTTACTAAGTAATAAACTAATATTTTCTAGTAGGCCTATGGTCCAAGTAGAGTCATTTTTGCAGCTAAAAATGGCTATTTTTGGAAATTCAAAATGGCGGACCATGGAGAAGATCCCCCTTTTTAATGTCTGAAAAGTGCAATTTTTTTCTGTCATAATGAATACTTAGAATTTGATGGTAGTGGTAAGTATTCATGAAAAAGGTAACATTAGTGAATGGGCAGCATTAATTCTGGAAATAAACAACTAAAAACCTCACACAGTGTCCTTTTTAACAACCTCTGCAGCTGAGATGGTGAGACACCTGCAGTCATACAAGATGCAATTGATGTGAGGTGTACAGTAGGCATACTTGTAAAATGAATAGAGTTGAGTAACTATATTGATCCTTTATTGAATATGTGCTGTTTCTCATTTCTGTGTAGGATTGTGAAGTTCTTCAGAAGGCTGAATTGCTTCCACTGCGGCAAAGACAATACCAGAGATGGGGACTTTTGACTTGTGACTTGGACTTGAGTCAGACTTGAGACACAATTGACTGGACTTGAGACTTGACTTGGCAATATTAGGAACCGTTTGGGACTTGACTCGGACTTGTATGAGAGGGAGGAACAGAGAAGGAAGGAAGGGATTCCAAATCAGAGACACCTCATTTTCGCGTCATGGATATCCATGAGAAAGACCAGAAAACCCTGTTGATTGTCCACAAGTCACTTTACTAGCCTACAAAGACGACTTGAAACAAAGGAACTGGACTTTTTTTAATGATTTGCCCTTAACTCCTGTTGACTTGGACTCAAACCTCTTTAGACTCGGTCTTGTCTTGGACTTGACTATTCTGGTCTTGGACTTGACTAGCCTACAGCCCTGTTACTAAATATGAAAATAAAAATAAAAATAAAAATAAAAATAAATAAACCCCACCAGTTTGCTTTGTGGATTTTGTATTAGCTTTCTGTACTAGGGTAGATGACGTGACGTGAACATTTTGCTGTCACAGGCTCTTAAAATTAAGTAAATTCATGCTTTCGAAATTGTCAATGTTTTAAATGATCAAACTAGTGTCCATGTTGTGAAAACGTAATGTGTAATATAAACCAGAGTTTAAATAAGTATACTTTAATTTTGAGTCAAATGCCACATTTGTCCCTATGGTGTGACTGTCACAAGCCTGGTTTCTAAAATGTTATAACATTTTTAAATAAGTAATCAAAGGTTCAGATCATATCTCTAAACAATCCCTGGCATGGTTTTTTCAAGGAGTCCTATTGTTGGAAAGTGGCAATGTTTAATTTTTTTTCCAGTTTTTTCTGAGACGCATATGGACCTTATGAAACTTTTGTCACAGAAAATAATATCCTGTGGTGTGACGAATCACATTATTTGGGTAAATTCTGTGGATAATTCATCTATTGTTGAAGGCTCCAGCTGTTCTTAAATTGTGACTTTTCAGACCCTTAAGAAGCCAATAAGCAAGGTGGAATTTTAGTTTTTTCTCTCAGAAGTTCTTCAATCAATCAATAACGTTTTGCTGACCACAAGATGTATTAGTTTTTGTAGTTCCTTTATTTGGTGTTGACAGCCATAAATACATTTTTGACAATACTGTATATTTTTATATTTTTTTCTCATGTTTATGTATGCAAATGCATCTTACTAAAGGTGAAATTGTATTTCATTTGGCAACGACATGGCTTTAAATTAACTCAAAAGCTTAAAAGGCCTATGGTGTGATGGTAAAAGTCCTATGGTGTGACACTTTGGAGTATCACACCAAAGGACAAATCAGGGTCCACCACCAAAGGACTAGATATCTGTGAAATAGCTTTTAAAACACACTTGGTAGTACATTTTTTGTTTGTTTTGTTGTTTGACTAGATAGCCTACATATTGTGTATTCATAGTAACTTATTCCATCTTATTGGCCATTAGAAGTTTATACATTGATGGCATTGTTGATGAATATTTGCTTGTTGATTTTTAGATACTGTCAAGGAGGAATAAAATGGTAAATAATGGTGGCCTTTGAAACCATAGAATATAACGGTAACAGTGAAGGAAAGATGAGTGAGAGTGGGGGGGGTGGGGGGGGGGGTGAAGAGGGGGGGAGGGGAAAGTAAGATGAATAAAGTATGCTGCGGAGAGCTCAATATATAGCATAAATGTGCTTCCCAGCTTCAGATAACCCAAACAGCACTGGTCACTACACATCAACAGGTTTCATGGTGTGACAGTCCATAGCATACCTACAAAGAGGGTGAGGTGTGATGGTCATGCCAAGGTCACACTTCAGTATGAGTCTTATGAGCTTCTGCAGGTCTACATTTAATGACCTCATGGTTGTCATTAAGTGTTAAGATAGGCTGATAAGCTATGAACTCAAAGACTTATAAGTGCTAAGTGTAGGTCCATATTATGGACCTACAACATTACATTATGATCAATCAAAAGTACAAAAGTATAAATCATGTTGATATACATTTAGTTTTCTTCTGGCTCAGTTTTGACATTTCTTTCCTTTAACGTGACATGAATGTCCTAATGGTGTGACATTTTTTAAATGCGCAAATATTTTGTTTGAACTTAACAATATTTTTGATAAACACTGAATATTGCATTAGGGAATAACAAATTATCATCCCTGAAAAAGTTAGTGTAAATTCGGACAATTTTCCGAAAATTTAAAAAGAAAGATATCCCTGTATTTCCTTCGAAGGTTTCCTAATAAGCTCACCTCTAATGGGGGAAAAAATACCTTAAATGGTAAATTTCTCATTTAATTAAGCACACACTTAAAAAATTGTCAATAAATATGAAGAGTGTAACAATGTTTCATAAAACTCCATCAAGAAGCGATTTCTACATTACTTAAATATAATACTTTTCTTAACGTCACACCAAAGGAGATAATTTTCAGCAAATTGCTTTATCAACGTAAATAAATAATCAATTAATATACCTACATTGTGACCACCTTGGATTTTTTTGAAAGATCAATTGCTGCCACTACGTAGACATATACCTTTCCCCAATGGGCAAAAAGACGTCCTAAAACAACGTCTTTTCCCATTCATTGTTTGGACCGTTCCCAGCAGGGTACCAGAAGTGAACGCCCAGATGGCCCGTCTTTTTGTTTTGCGTTTATTTATGACGTCAGGTATGAAACGTCATCAGGACCTCCAGAATAAGGGCAAATTCTAGTCCATATTAGGTCATTGGGGATTGTCCTTATCAACGTCTTTTTCGAAATTGGAATGAACCTTTCTCCCCCTCCTACCTCAGTAAGTGCGGCTCATTAAAATTTATTCCTCCAAAACTACATTTGCTAAAACGAGATAACCCTAACATAGCCTCAAACAAAAGCCTAACAACCCTAACAAACGGGTCAATTCTTTACCCCCAGACTCGGTTGAGAATTAAGGAATGGCAGATTTTCAAAGCAAAAAGAGTTAAACTACACAGCTCACAACCCACCCAGCAATGGTGGTTTTTTGAGAAAATTTAAATGGTTATAAAGGGGGTTCCTTGAAAAGCACGACAGTTGAGATGCGACCGAACAAATCGCCATCTTAAGACAAATGCGTACACACAGTCTCACCTATGCCCAGACTTTGTGCCCAAATCTTTTAAAAAGTCCTTTGAATGCTTCCAGGTATGCAACACAATGCAAAATAGCATTTCTTGTTAAAATTGTTTATCGACATGCTTTCAGAACTGAAGTAACCCTCATCAATGTTCTGCTCCCATTCAGATCACTCAAATGTTCTAAAATCTGTTTGCTAAAATAAATAAAAATGTCTTTATAGCATAAATGGGACATCACTCTTTGGTGGACGTCCTACTTTTTTTTTTTTTTTTTTTGGTTTTTTTTTTTTTTTTTTTTTTGTCTTTTGTTTTTTTTTTTTTTCTGTTTTTTTTTTTTTTTTAGTTTTTTTTTTTTTGTTTTTGGTTTTTCTTGGTTTTTTCTTGGTTTTTTTCTTCTTTTTCTCTTGTTTTTTCTTGTTTTTTTTTTGTGTTTTTTTTTTTTTTTGTTTTTTGTTTTTTGTTTTTTTTTTTTTATTTTTGTTTTTTGTGTTTTTTTTTTCTTTTGTTTTGTTTTTTTCTTTTTTTTCTTTTTTTTTTTTTTTTGTTTTGTTTTTTTTTTTGTGAACAGTTCTTGTTTTTTTATTTTATTTTTTGTTTTTGTTTTTTGTTTTATTTTTTTTGTTTTATTTGTTTGTGTGTGTTTGTTTTTTGTTTGTTTGTTTTTTGTTTTTTTGTTGGTTTTTTTTGTTTGGTTTTTTTTTTTTTTGTTTTTTTTTTTTTGTTGTGTTGTGTTTTCTTTCTTTTTTTTTTTTTTTGTTTTTTGTTTTTTTTTTTTTTTTTGTTGCTTTTTTTTTTGTTTTTGACCTTTATAAATTAACTCTGTGGAGTTTCATTCAAAACATTTAAGTGACAGCAATTAAAAAACCTTGAAACTTCTAGTTTTCAAAATATAACAGACAATATATCACATGGAAAGTGGACAGGGGGGTTTGACGTTATTTAGCAAACACTTTTGTTTACAAGGTTAAATCTTCGCAAAAGACTTGACTACATACCTCTGCAAACGTGTGTTTTTTTGTGTAGAGTTTTGTATACATTCAATTAAACAAAAATTGTATGAACATGTAACTTAACCTGTCAAATTCTTTTTTGATAGGCTTTTCAGAAGAGGGGGAAAGATAACCAATGTGGTAACACTTTAGCTTTACGGATCGCTAATAAGTGGTTTTAATTTTCATACTAAGATTTTTTCTCAGTAAATATCAAGTCAAATTTTATGGTAATAACTGCTTGTTATTAGTAATAACAGCAAAAATAACCATATGGGGTTTCCAGTGCAATTTACACTATAATTTTCACATTAATAACAGCAAAATAAAACCCAATACAGTTTTCCAGTGCAAATTATGCTTTAGAAGTATTACTAGATAATATTAGGCTGAATGGAAAACAGCCTTACTCGGTGTCATCATAGTAGTTAGGTGGTAGGTATGCCAGAAACTAAACGGTATCAGCCGAAGTAGTTCTCAGTACTAATTTAAGGCTACATCAGTGCCGTAATGTGCAATATTTCCTCTTCCTATGTTATTGCATAGAAACGACCACCCAAGCATCCCCGCCGTTGTATTATATTTCTTCTTAAAATACCATTGGGTAAACAATTGAAGTAAGTATATATAGGAAATAAGATAGAATCCCAGGGGCCGTAAAAATGCCTTATCACCTATTTCCACTCAATTTTTATGGAAAATTCACATAATTTTCACATTATCAGGTACTTAAAATGTCTTATTTCTTATTTCCACTCTAATTACTTTAGTTATTATATCATTTGTAATACAATATAGACTAGCCTTACTATGAAGTTGATTGACAAGTAACACAGACAAACCCATTTGTGTGCAAAACTTTATTTATTTTAAGTGAAAATAAACTTATGATTTTTTAAAAATGTTATTTTTTAATTGGGTGGATGAGATTGGGAGGGGGGGGGGGTGTGGGGGGGGGGGGGGGGGGGTGACCAGGCGGTGGGGGGGGGTGGGGGGGGGGGGGGGGGGGGGTGGGGGGTGGAGTGAGTGTGGTTACACTATGATCTGCCAACCATCCAGAGGAAGTCCTGTGGAACACCCAAAACAAACAAACAAGAAGTCAACTGCAAGACGCGACACGTTGGAGGTTCACCAACATCCACCACGTTTTATTTTTTATACTTGTTATCGAAGAGGAAGACACGGGGACGGGGGATCGAGCTAAATTTGCTTCTGGAAATGCCAGTAACCATGTAAATGCACGTTGTAAATCTTCCTCCAGGCCCCTTTTTGATGACATCGTTTATGCTGATTTACAAAGGCAAACTCTAGCTAGCACCTAGCTTCAGTCATTGAAAACATGGTGTGGCAGAGCTAGCAAGAACTAGTGGTTTCCATGTACCTCTGTGGGCTAGTCATAGTCAGTCTCTGTGACAACTAGCGGGGAGGGTCCTACAACTTCTAGGCGGGGTGAGTCAGATTGTGGCGTGGATATACTCATACACATATGGCTTTTTAAAACGTGTTTGGCAGTGTAAATACAGTTTTTAAATATCATCAAAGCTCAGAGACAAAATTGAAAGCAGTTAAAGCTAGAACTACATTAAAAGATTCGTTTTCGGGAACTTACCCTTGCCTGGCTCTGCTGCAACTGAAGTTGAACTGAGCCTCGCGGTTTGGCCGGCGAGTTTCCTGTTGTTGCTAGGCAAACGAATAGTTTTGGTTACTGCCAGAACAGAAAGGCGTCTCCATTAGTATACTCTGTGTACTTCAAGCACACTCGTTCTAGTATGTATACGCTGCCCCGCTCTGCTTGCATATGGCTCAGAAGCCCGCGGACGTGTTTTTAATTGTTTGGATTACCCTGAACACACCCCAAAAGGGTTTTGGGAGTTTTGAGACGTACCACACAGTTGCTTTCGCGAACGCAAGGCAAGCAACCAGGTAACTTTCAAGGGTGCGCTAAAATGTCCTTGATTGTTGATTTTCATCCACCTTCAATCGTCGAATTACCTTTTTAAAGCCTTATCAAACATGTTTTTATGGAGTTTAGGAGTTAGGTTAATGTTATGTTCTGGGAAATGAAACGGCATACAGAAGTACCTTTACAATGGAACCCACTATGCTAGCTCTGCCCACATGTTTTCAACGACTGAAGCCTAGTGCCTAGCTAGAGTTTGCCTTTGTAAATCAGCAACGATGTCAGCCTGAGGAAGATTTACAACGTGCATTTAACAATGTACCTGCATTTCAGAATCAAATTTAGCGATGTGACATGATAACATAAAAAAATAAACGAGGGTGAAACCCGGTCCTTGCAGTTGACTTCTCTGTTTGTTTGTTTGTGTTTCACAGGACTTCCACTGTATGGTGTCAGATTGACCAAACCTCACATCAGTGAACATGAATCTCATAGACTGATTGGAAAATAAAAAATAAAGTTTTGCAACACATTGTGTTGTCGGTGTACTTGGAATCACTTCATGAGGCTTAGGCTATCTATATTTTGGTATTTTTAAAAATGATAATTCAAAACTAAGTAATTGAGTGAAATAAGAAAATAAGACATTTTTAAAAAACCATGGAAAAATATGTAATCTTTCCATAAAATTGAGTGGAATAGGTTGATAATTTTTTGCATTTTACGGCCTGAATTCTATCGTTATATTCCATATAACTACTCAAAATTTGTTTATCAAGGTAATTAAGCAGAAATAATCAAGGATGCTTTGGGTGGTCGTTTCTATGCAATAACATAGGAAGAGGAAATATTTGCACATTACGGGCCCTGATCGTAGCCTAAATTAGTATGAAAAACTACTGTTTTCGCTGATACCGTTTAGATAACTGGCATACCTACCACCAAACTACCTATGATGACACAGTAGCTGTTTTCCATTAGCCTACTATAAACCTAAAACTACAGCAATAATTGCACTGGGAACCTGTATGATTATTTTTGCTGTTATTAAATGAGAAAATTTTTTAAAGTGTAATTGCACTGGAAACCCAAATGGTTATTTTTGGCTGTTATTTACTAAAAACCCAAGCAGTTATTAAACCATAAAATTAGACTGAAAATTACTGAACATTAGTATGAAAAATTTAACACCCCCTTTATTAGCGATTCCGTAAAGTAAAGTGTTTACGCACAAAAAGGTGATCTTTTTTCAAGAATAATTAACACTCACTGCGAATTTCATGAAGTATCAATATGATGATTATGACTCGTCAACACTATCATCTCTCTTTTAACAACATTACCGGTGGTATTGACAAAACCCAAAAGTCTTGAAATATCGAATTAAAGTGTTAAATACTCTTGAAAAACTTTCTTATGAAATACTGTAGGATCCAACATATTGGAATAAAAGACCATTGTACCGTTGGGTTAAGAGGACATTTCCATCTGAATGAAAACTCTGCATATAACATCCCAATGGGTCTTACATCTGCCACATCATATCATTTCACAATCGTCCCCAGTTTTTACAACATATAATTTTTTTAAATAACTATTGATGTTAACTACTTTATTTTAACATTTCAACATAGCTTAGGCACTTAATACATACACATGTTAACCCCATTGATGCCTAAAAGCACTTGCAGAAAAGGGTGCTGATGCCATACAAAACTCCAGGCGCGCCAGGGCCAATGTTGCACAACCCAATTCATCCAGCATCTAATGGAGTTAATGCCTGTATAAGTTACTTGTAAGGCATGTACTAAGCGAAATCAAACCATTTGTTAAGTCCTTACTGAAAGGTTAATTAAGGTATTAAAATCCCAAATTGTGCATGAACAAGGCATTTGCGGAATTCATGCTCAACGTATCGTTTGATTTTGCCTTAGTGCATGCCTTTACAAGTTACTTATACAGCATACAGGATTAAAACACTATGTATTAGAGCTAATAGGATTAATGATAAAATAAAGTGTTGCCAAAATGATAATCAAAATATTTCTGCTGGGAAAGCTTTGGGACAAGGTGGTAGTGCCCTTTGTTCGTTTTGGGGTTGGTTGAGATGGGAAACGTCATAAACAATATTCAAAGAGGTGAAAACAGGAGCTGAGCTGTGCTGATATAACAAGTTGCGGAACCCAGTAAAGCTTGAACAGCCTTGTCAATTGTGCAAGTTCAGGCCGCCCCCCCCCCCCCCCCCCCCCCTCCCCCCCCCCCCCCCCCCCCCTCTGCAACGGGAATGGTCCAACCAACGGTCATTCCTGGCGGGTTATGACAGACTCTTCAGGTTTTCCCCCAATGCAGACCACTAGTGGTTGGGTTGTGGATTCCATCTCAGTGTCAGGTAAGTGCAGTGGAAGAGGGATGTTGAAGTTGGGGTTCCAGACTGAGAAGAAGTAGAAAGAGGAGGAAGAAGAAGGAAGCGGGGAGAGAGAGGAGAGACACGATCATCAATAATATTAATAGCAAGGTTTACTTAACTGATTTGAAAAGGGTTGAAGCATACCAGTCCCAAACTAGTATTAAGGCATGAAAAACGGGTACAAGGGTGAAAAAAGGTGAGAAAGGAGCGGTGTTTGGCGCTCGGGTGGCACCGGAGCGGCGCGTGTGTTGCAGCGGTGCGCGAGAATGTGTTTGGTGTGCAGTGGCGTTTTTGGGGGGTAGTGTTGAGTCCTACTAGGGGGGTCTGGGGGCATGGTCTCCCATGGGAGGGAAAAATTTAGCTAAAACCGTCTTTTAAATGATGTAATTTTGGAGGCATACTGTAGCGACCCAGGGACAGTGAACATAAGACACTGTCAAAACCATCTTGTTACTTTCATGACTTGTCATGCTGACGCAAGAAATTTTAAGCGGTTAAATAAGTTGTTTAAAAGGTCCACTAATCATTGTGTCAAAGTGAAATTTCTGTAATGCCCTTTCCTATGAAAAATGTATAATCCAAAAATCTGCAAAAACTGTGAGGGTGTGTATTCACTTTCGTGATATAACCCTGTATATGAAAATTCATTTTGCAATGCGGGTTATACGTATGAAACGTTATACAGTATTTAATATCAGGAAAAGGTAGCCCAATGGACTGACTGTGTCACCAACACAGACCCACCGCAAACACACACACACACTACACACACACACACACACACACACACACACACCAACACACACACACACACCACCCACACACAAAACACACACAAAATTCCTACCAAAGATGTCAGCGATGCAGAGTCTAGCTGGCCAAATAGTGAGTGAGGTGTTAAGTTCCGCTCTCCGTGGACAGCCAAGCAGCAGGTTGGAGGGCCCGGGAACCCCTTTAGCTTGACTGACAGGTCTTCCACCTGGCTGCGTCAGAAGCTCTTGTCTGCAACTCCACATACACATAAATAATACTGGAACACACACATCTGCTGTATAGGGTTATCTTACTTTCCATGGCTTTTCCCCCAACTATAAAAACAGAATTTTTAATACTTTCCCCTGTAAAAAGTCTTTGATAGCAAAGCGCTATACAAAACAGATGTACTGCTGTGTGTGTGTGTGTGTGTGTGTGTACCTTTATGTGCTATTGTATTTGGTGGTATGTCTGGTCCTTGTGCGTATCTTTTAAGTTTACGGTCGTGCCGGTGGTGTTTGCTGATGCATGCTGCAAGCGGTTTTCAATTTTGGTGGTTTTTTCCTGCCGAGGGACGTGGACTGCATACGATGGCGATGTCGGCATCGTCAGGACTCCTTCCTTCCCCCCCATTCCTCCTTTAATTTGGCTAGCTGCCGCAGCCCCAATCACGGCCCCTCTGGTGATGGACGCCGCAGGGAGCCACGCCGGGCATCCAGCCTCATGTTAATCTCCCTGTTCACACGCACACCACACAATGTATGGAAGTTGACAAGTCACAGTATGAGGAAAGTTTCAGTGCGTGGCATGCACACAAGTGTGTGTGTTTGTGTACTCACGTTAGGTTTTGGCGGTTGGGCCGCCGCGCCGTGCCTTGAGTGGTGTGGAGGGGGAGGGGGGGCGGAACGCCCTCAGCACAGTCCTAACACCAAACTCATACACACACTAAAGGTGCATTTAAAAACACACTCAACATGATGGATATGGTAAAAGCATACAGCAATAAATTTGGAAAAAATATTGTAGGGGCTACTATGTTGACTCATGGTCTTGTGTGGTGTGTGTGTGTGTGTGTGTTGGGTTGTGTGTGTAGTGTGTGTGTGTGTGTGTGTGTGTGTGGTTAACTCACATTGTTGCCCTTTGCATGGGTTGCGTCACCTGGTCCGAGTCATCTTGGAGAGTTCGGTACACTGCCCTTCCCTCACCATGCCCTGTTCGCTGTCAGAAATCTGTCAAACACACAATATTTACAGTCTCAAGTTTGCCGTCTTGTTAGCTGTAACTCATCCAAATAACTGCCTTTTTCTTTATACAGCAGGCACCTAAATTTGAACTGCCAAGTTGCTCTCTATGACAAAAGTTGCTATGGGTACAGTGACAGGTAACAAGAAAACAACACGGTTTTAACACAAACACTTGGCGCTAATTAGGTTTCTCTACAACTACAAAACCGCTGCTGTTCCCCTTTCCGTTTGGGGAGCCATTTCACCAAACTATAGTTCTCTTGAACTTAACCCCGGCCATTGTTATAAGATTAAGGCTATTGATGCCATTTAAATAGAAGGTTAAAATATGGTCTTGGACATTTTTGGTGACACAGGTCATAAAACTCTGTATCGCAATGAAAGGTCCTAACAGAGGGCTCGGCATGAAAGGTTGTTTTTAAAGCAATTTAGAAGAAGTTTTTAAACGTAACTATCCCCCTTTGAAAATGACCTGCACAAATAATCAAACCAGATAAAGGACATCTCAGATTTTACACTGCAGCGGGGCTTCGGAGTCAGAAAGATGTGTGAGAACTGTGTAGCACTTTTCAATTCTGAAAATGGAGAGCAAGAAAAATTGTACAAGCTGTACTTTAAAATTTTCACATTTTACCAAAGTCTCTGTGTAATTATAACAACGATCACAGTAACATAATTTATCTCAATTGCATACATTACAACAATTAAAAAAATAATCTAAAAATACAAATGAAAGGAGGCAGAGGGCCTGTAAGTGGATGGCAATTAGACACTTGATCAATAGACAAAATATGTAATACACACACCACACACACACACACATCTTCTTACCATCAGTCTGATCATCCAACTGTGCAATCAGAGTAGGAGCTATGGACAGAATGTGGCCACAAGACAGGCCCTGACGAAGAGAGAAGAGAGAGAGGAGGGGGAGTAGCACGTTAGTTCCTGTGCATTGAAGGTACTTTTAAAATCCCGTAGCCCTAACTGGTGTTGATACCTTGTAGTCGCCACACTTCACACGCAGCTGTTCTACTCTGCCACCTAAAACATCAAACTTTGAATCTTCTTTTCAAACGTCATGTATCGTCACCAAATTACCATTGCCTACAAATTTCAGTCGTGCGGTGGGCAGTTTTTAACTTCCCTCTACCAGCGTACATCTGGCACGTCGCACCCCCCACTGAAACAAACTGCCGGTATTTTCCCAACACAGAGAAAAAAGAAAGCCCAGAGTGACCGTCATACGATGGTTCTACCGGAGAGACAAAACACGACAGCGTTTGACCAGTTGCCCGGATCTACCATAGTTCAACTAACATACTGAAACAGTGAAAACCACGTACACTTACATGCGAACTTACGGTTCAAAAGCTTGGTCTATTGGACTGGCCACGGAACAACACACGAAAGCCGACATAATGTGATTCGAAAATTCGTTTCTATGCAACGGCTTGTCATCGAGGCCAACACAAAACAGTGGGATCCTGCTTGCTTATTTATTGGTGCTATTCTTTCATCATGTACGAGGGTGGAGGATGGCGGATTTTCTGATATTCCATGATTTTGACGCAGAAACTGCTTACGTTTGATAGCGCCTGAAGTTTAAAATCGCCTCTATGGCTAGCTAGCTAGCCCTTGCCCTTGCCCCCTCCGATACCTGTACTGAGCAGCATCCACTTTTGCCCACACTACCGAGTACTAGTCTCCGTCCGTCAATCCATTCCGTGGTGTTTCAGATCCTTGCACAAAATCCTGTCAGACTTTCTTTCTTTTATGTTCAGAAAATAATAGCGCTTTCAAACTTCACATCAGTAAAGTGCCGCCTGGATTTTTCCACACCAGCTAATTATCAGTTACCATATTAGCAACCAATGTTAGCAAACCATCCAAAATCACATTTCAAACTTTAAATTTTCCCACACAACACGTTTTAAACGCCTTAAGTTTAGTCCACATGTGAATTAAAAGAAAATAAATATAATTTATAGTGCAAGCGTTAAAGATCAATAGCTAATGAGTATCAATAACTAGCTAAATCTGTAGGCTAGCTAATGTTCACAGAATCACTGAGGCTGTTCCAATGTTCGTACAGCAAAACTTGTGAAGCAGGGTTTGATTTTAACCATACATTAACGGTAACACACGTAATTGTTACGAAATTATACCAATAAAGTGAATTACTTACGACAGCCTCTCTCGGTGTCTGAAGTCAAGTCCGCCGCATCTTGCATTTCCAACGGTAGAAAAGGCGGGCGGAAGTCTGCTTTCAAATGTCCACAGTCACGCGATTGGACAGCCAAACGGCGTTAGTTTCTCCACTTGTAGCACGACCCAGAAATGCATCTCTTAACTTCAGGTTTCACACATTCTGTGAAATCTTACACAAAAATGACACATAATCTGTCAATGCTGTCTACACATCCCAATGTGTTAATTTTTTTGACACATCTGTTTAGGCAGTCCCCATTGGGTAAATGATTAACTATATTCAGACGTCTAATGGACCTCATAGTTTGACGTCAAAATAGTATACCTATTTTGCACGTCACTTTTGGGTACAGAACTGGTCTTAGACGGACGGACGCGATATGGACAAGATATGAACGTCTATGTGACGTTCTATGTTTAGTGGGTTTTTCCCTCATAAACAATGTTTTGTGAAAAAAATGTTTTTTGCAGCCTATCTGTCATCTACCCACTAACACCTACTGAACGGAAGGTTAGATTGGAATATCTTAAGATCTCTAAAAATGTGTATTGTTAGCTAGGCCCGGGTCGGTACATGTATTCGTATCGAACCGACCTCGGTACGGGGGTCACGGAACGATACGCGCATTGCACGGAGTAATACATTCGGTACGCTATGAATTTATTTATATGGGAAGCGCAGCAGCTGTTTGTGGCGCGTGAGAGAAGAGCTCCGCGCAAGCAAGCACTTTGCGTCGGAGTTCTTTAATGTGTATGGCAAGAACACTTGTAACCACTGCATATGTGCACTCCCGATTGGTTTTGCCATCCAAAACCTGCCTTCAAATTTGCTACGCAAAGGTAGACTTGTTATGCATTCGGCTTCATGAGAGCATGAATGGGGAGACAGGGATTTGAAAACCCACCTGCGTAATATGTCACTGAAGTAGTATTGAAGTAGTTATAGTTTCAGTTCATCACCTTGTGCCATGTCGAGCAGTTTGTCTACTCGTGTTTGGCCGTTACAATAGTAGTTTAAAGTCTTTCTAAATCCATAGACTACGTTGTCGACAGCCTAATAACAGCGAATTTATCAGCTGCCGATTGAACGCGACTACTTTTAAAACAAGCCTGCCAGCGCGATGGAAAACAAACACGGTCTTACTTCTAACCAAGTTAGTCAGTTCAGCTGTATGTCGTTTCTTAATCTTGTGAAATAAATAACAGTTGTCTTACTGGACATTTAACAAGACACGGGGAAAGAATCCTCTGCCTGAAAAGTTTTAACTCCAATGTCGCGCGAGGGGCATCCCTGTCCTTGAAGCTGCTCTCAAAGGTGTTGTGCTATATAAACTATTTTGATTCGAAAAATCGAGTAGAACCAAGTGATGGGCTACTTTTTTATTTGGTTCGTCATTGCAATGTAACCGTGTTCCAAATGCAGGAATGAGCTCAACTGTGACAGAAAGGCTAGGTCCTTAAAGCTATGTAAAGACTGTCCTTGAAGACTCTTATATAAGACTACCAAATAAGTAATTTGTCAAAACTAAAGAAAGAAGAAAAAAGAAAAGCCCGTTGGGAAACTCCAACTCCCATTGTCATTGTGACACAGCACTCCACGTGAACCCTGCACACAACGAAATTGCATTTATGCCTCACCCGTGCAAGGGGGCAGCCCTCAGTGGCGCCCCATGGGGAGCAGTGCGGTGGGACGGTACCATGCTCAGGGTACCTCAGTCATCATGGAGGAGGATGGGGGAGAGCACTGGTTGATTACTCCCCCCACCAACCTGGCGGGTCGGGAGGCGAACCGGCAACCTCTGGGATGCAAGTCTGACGCCCTAACCGCTCACCCATGACTGCCCTAACTACACTGACAACCAGTGTTTCTGGCCTTTTCAAGATGTGGAAGGTAATTCTATATAATGATTGTTGTTTTAATAGCATTTGATAGGCTTTTGATTGTGTGCAATAATAATAATAATAATAATAATAATAATAAAGATAATATCCCAATAATAATAATAGTAGTCTAAAATATTTAAAGCACCTTTCAATAAAAGATACCCAAGGACAACGCTCAATAACAATAATTATAATAATAATAATAGTATTTTTTTATTATTATTATTATTTTTTTACCCTGTACCGTACCGAAAATGTACCGTACCATGGGGTCTGTACCGAACCGTGACTTTTCTGTACCGACCCAGGCCTATTGTTAGCTCATCTTGACAGAACACTTGCACTTTCAGCTCGCAGACTTCACGAGTTGCTGCCAACAGACAAACATACAGGTAGACACAGAAACGACCTCCACCCCCCTTTAATGAAGGTCTATGATAATCAGGCTAGTCTTATCCTGCCCGATACCATTTTAATGTTATGCAGGTTGATATGAAATGTGACATGTCTTGTAAAGCAATTTTAGAAATTACATTTGCAATACAATTTAGTTATATATTTTCAGGGGACCTAGTGCAGGTGTGGTCTGTTGTAAAGGTGGCTACCTTTCATATAGGCCTGAAGTACAGGGGGAAACCCAGCTTTGTGCTCATAGCACTGCCCTTGAAGGACTGAAAAAATACATAGGAATAAAATTGAAGCGGCCCCTCGAATGAAAACGGTCTCCCACCCCTGCGTTAATCTGGGACTGCCTGTGGAGCACGCAGTATGTCTCAGTGTTCAGCAGGGGGCGCCAAAGCTTCATCTAAAGCAGGGGTGTACTGTTCTCCCCAACGCCTTGCCAGGTAAACAGTCAGATAACTCCACTCCACAAACCACGCAGACAAGTTCTTCCTTTTGACACTTTATGGCTCGTAGAAATGGGTAAAATAACGATGCCTTCAAGGCAACCTTGAAACTTGATGAGAAGCAAGTGTTTACATTCTCAAGAACGCCTCATAAAAACAAGAACACGTCCAATAGTTATGACGTCAGTCACCCTTGCACAGATAATTAACTAACTTTGCCAGAAGGTGGCGATAGAGGACCAAAAATAACAGTAAAGAACAATTATCCTTAGTTTCACAGTAGAAAACTAGCACCAGTCTTGCATGAAACAGAACAAGGGGTGTCAAACTCAAACTGACTGAGGGCCAAAGTCACAATCTGGACCTAAGTCGCAGGCCAAACTCAAAATTTATTTTAAAAACTACTATAATTGTGCGTGTATGCACTTGATACTCATAGTTCAACTCTTTTCCGGCACTTGAACTGTGTGCTTGCACATATTTTGTTGCATATGAGTGAGAGCCGTTTCACTGGCCTCTGTCCAAATTTCATGTTCAAGTCTTACACCATATATTATTGGTGCATGTGGATCAACTGTAATACACAGATTTGCTGGGGTGATAGCAGGGACGGACTGGACAGTCTGGCATTTGGGCACATGCCAGAAGGGCCGCGGCCTTTTAGATAACCTTCGCGGCCCTACCAAAGCTCGTTGCGGCCCCATAATCATACGTTTGAGATCTATGAAGCAAATATCACGCTGCCTGCGTTCAGAGTTCTATTCAAACAGTGTTCTCTAGTCATCGTTTCGCTATTTATACCACTGACACTGCCATACATTACACACGGACGGTGGCATATTGATGGGTGGGTCTCATTATGTTTCATGTTGTATTTTTCCTGAATATATATTCCAATTATGTTAAAGTGTTCAAAATAATACAAAAAAACTATAGCCTACCTATTTATATTTTGCTTTTGTTTGAGACAACTGTAGTAAAGCATTGCTTTGTGGGATTTTTTTTATTTTATTTACGTTCGGTTCCCGCCATAAGAAAAAGAACGTAGGCCTAAAGATTCATCAACATTCTGAAGCTTGTTGTAGAGAAAAACTGACGGTAGATGTCGCGACGCGAATGGACAATTATAGCTATTAAGAAAAAATAATGAAGGTCCAGGAAGAGGAGGAATTAAACGAAAGAAGGGGGAGCGGCAATGGAAATTGATAGCACATTTGACTTGACTTGTGGAGGTGTTTGGTGGTCACTACGCGGTGAGATGCTGCCATCTTGTGGTCTTTTCAGGTATTTTCTTAATCAGTTCAGTCCTCCGTTTCCCTAGTGACTGACGATAAAAACTTCCTGTGAGCATTGCGGGTGTGTGGCGGAAACAAGAAGTGTGTCCCATAAATTCAAGGTTGTTGTCACTGAAAACACGGTGTTCTGTTCGAATCTATGTCTTAGTATCTATTATGCCAGCTTCTTGGCTTGCTTGGAAGAAGACCATGAAGAAGTGTGTTGTTTTGTCTCTGCAATCGCCAAGAAATCACAAGGCCATTCACACATGGAATAGCACGCAGAGCTCTCTCGCCCACACAAATATGGACATTAGAAGATGTGTTGCACCGCCCGACGCTACGAATAAGACCAGGTAGGGCTGAAGGATTTCCATTAATAAACATTGTTTGTGTCCGCCGTGACACTTTTTTTTATTTCACGTAAGGTCGCGTTTCTACTGTCATAAGCCAGTCCGTGGCTAGTCTCGCTACTAGCCAAGGTGATGTGATCTGTAAACCTTTAGCTTTTGGTAATCTGGGGGCTGTTATAGTTTTTCTTATTCGTACTGTAAGCTTATTCTTAACTTCATGACTTGGTAATGGGCTCTCGAATTGGTGGCTTGTCTTGCTGAAATACATTTTAGTAGCCATATCGATGTAGCCTACGGTATGTTGTTTTGCATTCAGCTCTGGACTGGTTAGTAGAGGTGCTCCGATTGCTCGGCAGCCGATCATGATCGGCCGATAATGGCCAAAAATAGCCTGATCGGTGAATCGGAAAACATGCGA
>NW_026945576.1:27500-53929 GCF_034702125.1 Engraulis encrasicolus | reverse complement strand
TGTTTTTGGTTTCTGCAGAACTAGGGGCTGGCTACAGTAGGATTGTTAACGGCAGGTTTGCTGTGCAGCATGCAAATGGGAAATATGACTAACCAATGCCACTCAGGCCAGAGCCACACACAGACAGAACACGACATTGTATGAAAAGGGGAAGAATAAATATGTGACGTGAGCTCGATGAGGAATTAAACGTCAAAGAGCTCGGCAGAGCGTATCATTTGGGCTGATCAAGTATCAGTCGGAGCAACACACAGACTGACAGGGTGAACTTCATCCCTAAACAGACTCACAGGGTGAACTTCATCCCTAAACAGACTCACAGGGTCGGCTTCATACCTACACAGACTGACAGGGTCTACCACTTCGACCTCTTTACTACACACAGACAGGGTCTAACTCATCACTACACACCTCCAGCTACTGGCCACAGACTCCTTAAGGTAAGATGATAACAACACTTTATTAATGCTTCATGTGATGTTTTGTATGAAACATTATGAATTCATCATGATACAACAAGGTATCCCAATGTGCTTTATAAATGATAGCGAGAAAATAATCCAATGTAAATATGGCATTCAGACAAATCATCTATTGTTGTCTACTGTACTGTATATACGTATGGTCTAAGCGTAGCTAGCCATATTCATTTGTGCAGAGCTGTGACCGCCTTAATTTGTGTTTGACCTCTGTCTGACCTCTTCCACATTCTTCTTCTCAGCCTCCACAGAGATGGGGATTTTCCTCCTGCTGATGCTCCTGTTTTCAGGTCAGTGCAGGTTCACCTACTGCTTCTGTATAAGACACCTACTGCATAAGACACCGGATGCATGTGCTCTCTGTCTGTCTGTCTCTGTCTCTGTCTCTGTCTCTGTCTCTGTCTCTCTCTGTCTCTCTCTCTGTCTCTGTCTCTGTCTCTCTCTCTCTCTCTCTCTCTCTCTCTCTCTCTCTCTCTCTCTCTCTCTCTCTCTCTCTCTCTCTCTCTCTCTCTCTCTCTCTCTCTCTCTCTCCCCTCCTGTGTGCCTGGCTTGGTGAGTGTCCAGTCATATTTGCATGCTGCCCAGCGTACCTGCAGATTACAGTGCTGCTGTTTGCAGTTCTATTGCTTACAGAGGGGTGATGTGGCGCGGAGGTGCTGTGGCGCAGCGCGTTAACACAGCGTACCATATGCAGGCAACCCGGGTTCGAGTCCGGCCTGGGTCATTTCCCAACCCCACCCCATCTCTCTCTCTCTCACTTACTTCCTGTAAAGTCTTCAACTGTCTTGTCTGAATTAAGGCAAAAAATTAGCCCACTGGCTGTGTTAAAAGGAGTATTACTCCTGACCGCTCATGGTTAATTTGCTACCCCCTCTCTCTATCCCCCCTATCTCTCTCTCTCTCTCTCTCTCTCTCTCTCTCTCTCTCTCTCCCTCTCCTGTGTGCCTGGTGAGTGCCAGTCGTATTTGCATGTTGCCCAGTGCACCTGTGGTAATAAACCCTGAGAGGCCCAGGGTAATTAACCACTTCTGTTATAAAAATTACTGTCACCAAAGTTATAATGACCAAGCCTTAATCTGTTACTTGAGGCTCTCGCTCTCTGTAATGACGTGTAATGTCCTTGTGACATTACATCACATTACATTAGCATTTATTTGAGTCTGTCAGCAAAGAGTGAATGGGCCTGTCGGTGGGGTCGTCTGTACAAAGAGGCTACGGCTAGGCTATAATTCTGGTAAATATGGTCTGTTGTCATTATCAGACCTGTTATCAGTCTGTTATGACACCCCATACAAATGCAATGTACATAATTATTAGCGCCCTGGCTGTATTAAACCTAGTATTACTTCTGACCTCTCCTGGTTTATTTCTTACCCCCCCTCTCTCTCTCTCTCTCTCTCTCTCTCTTTCTCTCTCTATCCTGTGTGCCTGGTGAGTTTCAGTCGTATTTGCATGCTGTCCAGTGTACCTGCAGTAATAAACCACTAGAAGCCTGGGGTAATTAACCCCTCAGTACAGAGCCTCTAATATAACCTTACTGTCACTAACATTATAATGATCAAGTCTTAATCTGTTACTTGAGGCTCTCTGTAATGTCATAGCAATGTTGTTATAATGTACCCTAGCTGAGTCTGTTCAGCAAAGAGTGAACGGGCTCACCGGTGGGCCCATTTGCACAAAGAGGCTACGCCAATGCTGTTAATAGTGGTCTGTTGTCAGGTAAAGCTGTGTGATGATGCGACCCGTGAGCGCGCGTCATCATCACGGCGTCTGCTGTAGCAGGCGCCATTGAAAGCATGAACCAGTCTCCCCATTCAAACTTTTCCCCGAGTTATTATTTTTGTTTATGAACTTCAGTTTGTTTCATTTTCATATTCTGCATTTATGGTCTTGTTAGTCATCATGGGTCGACACATGCTTAGCTGACAACCATTTAAACCCGGAGTATTCATACATTACACTCGCATACATTGCATCCAAACGCGCATACATTTTCAATCACAAACCACACGAAATCCAAGTTTTGTCAACATCTTTTGTTTCTTTATTTTGTTATGCCTAATTCCATTGTTTATCCTTATGATTTAAAACGAGTGGTTTTGCAGTGTTTTAAGAACATTTAGCAATGTTTCTGGAGCAAAGGAAAGTTTCTCATCTTACCGGTCTCGCAGCACTTCCGTGTTTGACAAAGGGTTGCGTGCTGGCGAGAGTGACGTTTTTATCATTGGGCACGTTCGCGTGTGCGCGTCCTCTCGCCATCCCGTTGACAGTTAGTCTCCAAACACTTCATGGTTATTGGCATTTGCATGTTGCCATGCATTTGTTTGTTATTTTTCTTGTTAAGGCCTGATAATGTTTATTTTGTTGTAGCGCGCTTTTAAAAGATTTAAATTAATTAAGATGTACTGCCTATGTAAAATTCCCTGTTTTTTCTTCAGGCATTTGTTTTAGCCACCTATAGGGAGGAGGCAGGCATCCTTCATAATGGGGTTGTTCTCATTCTCTGGGAGAGCCAGGTAGACACAAGACCTGTATTTGTTTGCTCTGCCATAATATAGGCCTACTCAGATGTGTGAGTATTTTGATGGCCGTTTTGCATTCGAGCCTAAGGCTAGTTAGTTTATTTCTTTTGTGCAACTTTATTTTGGTTCCTCGCAACCTGTTTATTTTTTGTATATTTTTGTAAATAGTGTATAGTTATATTTTTCAACTTTTTGGTTTATTTTGGTTTTGTTTATGGTCTATGGCTCACTGTGGTTTGCAAAATAAAACGCAAAAACTCCATCTCCTGCGTCCTGCCGTATCTGTGTGCCTATCCGTAAGACCCTCGACACTCTACTTTTAACAAGCTGATGCCCCAACTGTACACTGGAATTCAAATTAAATACATATAATACTGTTCTTATCAAAACTGGCATTATTCATGATCTCTCATGGTTTATGTAGGCCTATTATCTTTCTCTCTCTCTCTCTCTCTCTCTCGCTCTCTCTCTCTCTCTTTCTCTCTCTCTCTCTCTCTCTCTCTCTCTCTCTCTCTCTCTCTCTCTCTCTCTCTCTCTCTCTCTCTCTCTCGCTCTCTCTCGCTCTCTCTCTCTCTCTCTCTCTCTCTCTCTCTCAGGTGTGTGTGGTCTCTCCTCCTCTGTGCCACGTCAGTTCCATGTGGTGAAAGAGGAGAAGACCTGGGCAGCAGCTCAGCAGTACTGCAGAGAGGAGTTCACTGACCTGGCCACCATAGACAACATGGCAGATATAGATGAGATCAAGAGAGAGATGCAGGATGCAGGTGTTGGGGAGGGGTGGAAGGCCTGGATTGGGTTGAAGCATGGGAGCAGTAGTCCTAAGTGGCAGTGGTCTCTGGCTGATGAGGGATTCTATGGAGAGAATGAGGCTGAGTTCCGGAACTGGGCTGAAGACCAGCCAAAACCAGGAAGTAAAGATGAGAGGGATGGCCAGGACTGTGTCTACATTCAAAAGAATGGTCTATGGCACAATCACCCATGCAAAAGAAATTATCCCTTCCTTTGCTATGATGGTGAGAATTTGTTTTATTATTATTCATTTTATGTATTTAAAATCTCACTCGTTAACCTATTGATGATTTCTGTACAAACTCTTTTGGCTATAAAACCATATACAAACTGGGTTTAGACTGTAGAGCTGCTCTTTGTGATGTGATACATCCATTACCACACAGGGACAGACTCCACACACCCCTATGTACTGGTATCCCCTGGGAAGAACTGGACTGAAGCTCAGAGATACTGCAGAGAGGAACACACAGACCTGGCCAGCCTGAGGAACCAGACAGAGAACGATCTGGTAACCAAAATCAAAGGATTTCCAAATCCTGGAGAGGTCTGGATCGGCCTCTTCAGAGATGCCTGGGAGTGGTCAGATGGCAGCAACTCCTCCTTTCGCCACTGGGAACATGGAGAGCCCAACTATGGCGACGACAATCCAAAAGATTTCTGTGTTGAAATGAAATCTCCGTCCGGTCAGTGGAATGATCAAAGCTGTGACACACCACGTCCCTTCATCTGCTATGAGGGTGAGTCATTGGGCCTTGAAATCAACAGAGGTGCTCTTCTTTCAATTTTTGCTTTCAGTACTTTTAGAGTTTTTGCGCCTTGGTTTGATAGCATAGGGTAGGACATGAAATGAGAGTTTGGGCAGTGGTTCTCAAACTTTTTCCATCATCCCCCCCTCAGAGGTCCCTGCACCAACACAGTGATCATTTAACACATTGAATCCCAGGCTTGGAATTTCAGCGCTAGAGTTTCATCAGATTTAAACATTTTTTTGAACAGCCATAGAATATTCTGTGTTAAACCCACAAACAATTAAAAAAAAAGAAAAAGAAAAAGAAAAAGCTGAGCTTGTGTAAAAGCAGATAATCTAAGCTTTCTATGTGTGAAAACGGTATAGTTCCTAGCTTCTTCCATGCCGAAGTTAACTCAGTATTAATTATACATAAAATGAGTGGATATCTGTAAATGCACATGTTTATTTATCTCTGGCCAGTTGTAGTTTGATTTGGCCTTGATTTTATGCTTGTCTTCAGTTCTCAGTTCCCCTGCTACAGTGGTGGTGGCGCTATTTTACACTAACTGCTGAAACTACACATCATGTTGGTGTATTTGTCTTCATGTCTCAGATATCAGCCCTCCTGCTACAGTGGTGGTGGTGGTGTCTCCTCAGAGTCCCTTCTACTCTGGAGATGTCGTCACCCTCAGGTGTGACATACCCAAGTACTCAGACTGGCATCGGTACATCTGGCTAAAGGACAACATCCCAGTTCCTGGTAAGACTAGTCAGGCCATCACCATCACACTCCCCCTAGAGGCAGGCCAGTACGAGTGCAGTGGAGTGAGAGGAGATCGCCCAAAGACATCCTCAGTAAGCAGCTCTGTTAACATTACCAACAATGGTGAGTAATTCATTTCCTGAAAGTTGAAAGAAAAATGTATGTTGTTACTGCTGGAAATTTCAAATGGAAATTTCTTCTGTTATCCCCAGTGGTGGTGGCGCTATTTTACAGTAAGTGCTGAAACTACACATCATGTTGGTGTATTTGTCTTCATTCCTCAGGTCTCCCTACTGCTACAGTGGAGGTGGTGTCTCCTCCTCCTCCCTTTTACTCTGGAGATGTCGTCACCCTCAGGTGTGACATACCAGAGTACTCTGACTGGCATCAGTATGTCTGGCTAAAGGACAACAGCCCAGTTCCTGGTGAGACCAGTCAGACCATCACCATCACCCTCCCAGAAGATGCGGGTCGCTACCAGTGCATCGGGCAAAGACGAGGTCGTCCAGAGACATCCTCAGTAAGCAGCTCTGTTGACATCATCAGCAACAGTAAGTGATTAATATCCTGAAAGTTGAAAGAAAATTGTCAGTTGTTAATGCTAACAAATGAACATTTCTTCTGTTATTTTCTCCCCGTCTTTTCTTCTTGACTGCCTTTGAAGTCAAAAGCATATAAATGTCATGAATCCTGCTATGCTCTTTATTTTTGTTCATGAGTAAAGGGTGCTCTTCTTTCAGTTTTTGCTTTCGGTATTTTTTTTAGTTTTGGCGCCTGGGTGTGATAACATTAGCCTGGTCCTGACCATCCCATAATACTACCACATCATGTTGGTGTATTTGTTTTCATTCCTCAGCTCTCCCTACTGCTATGGAGGTGGTGTCTCCTAGTCCTCCCTTCTACTCTGGAGATGTCGTCACCCTCAGGTGTAACATAGCAAAGTACTCAGACTGGCAGCAGTATGTCTGGTTGAAGGACAACAGCCCAGTTCCTGGTAAGACCAGTGAGACCATCACCATCACACTTGAGGCAGGTCGGTACCAGTGCAGTGGAGAGAGACGAGATCGCCCAAACACATCTTCAGTAAGCACGTCTGTTGACATTACCAACAATGGTGAGTGATTAATATCCTGAAAGTTGAAAGATAAATGTCTGTTGTAACTGCTAACAAATGAACATTTCTCCTGTTATTTTTTCCCCGTCTTTTCTTCTTGAGTGCCTCAGTATTGTTATTGTTTATTATTATTGTTATTAATGTTATTATTGTTATATTATCTCATCCACACTCCTATTTGGCTACTGTATGGCTATTTACTGACATCATGGCTGTTCTCTTTCTCCCCAGACAAGCTGGTTCTGGTTAATGAGAGTATGACCTGGATGGAGGCTATGCAGTACTGCAGAGAGCACCATGTGGACCTGGTGTCTGTGACCTCTGAGAAGATCCAGCGCTGGGTGGAGGGGTGGGCCAAAGGAGCCTCAACTACTTACGTGTGGCTGGGCCTGCGCCACTCCTGCACTTTTGGCTTCTGGTTCTGGGTGAATGGAGACTCAGTCTGCTACGACAACTTTGCCTCCGATGCAGACAGAATGCCGGGATGTGACAAAACTGTGGCAGCAGTCGACAAAGATGGTGGCCAGTGGGTCAGCCTGCAAGAGACCCTGGCACTGGACTTCATCTGCACCAATGAGGAGTGTAAGTGTGTTTCTGTTTATCAATGGTGTGTGTGTGTGTGTGTGTGTGTGTGTGTGTGTGTGTGTGTGTGTGTGTGTGTGTGTGTGTGTGTGTGTGTGTGTGTGTGTGTGTGTGTGTGTGTGTGTGTGTGTGTGTGTGTGTGTGTGTGTGTGTGTGTGTGTGAGTGAGGTGTGTGTAAATGTATAGGGTTACAGTATCAATGTCTGACAGACTGTGTGTGTGTGTGTGTGTGTGTGTGTGTGTGTGTGTGTGTGTGTGTGTGTGTGTGTGTGTGTGTGTGTGTGTGTGTGTTTCTCCTCTTTCAGGATACGTCATGATGGAGGCAGTGGAGACGATGTCCAGGAAGTTTAAACAATCGTCGCTTCTTTCCATTTCTCTTTCTTCCTGCCTTTCTTTTCATAAAGTTATTAACACTGTTAAAATCACATGTGCAGCACTATATCCTACCTAATATGCTATGTTACATTGTTTTTTTGCTTTTAAATTGGCATTATGGTTTGCATTTGTCTGAATGTATCATAGAACGACTTGAGTGCCTCAGATTTCAGAGTGATAAAAACTTGAGTGCCTTAGATTTCAGAATGATTAAAACTTGAGTCCTTAGATTTCAGAATGATTAAAACTTGAGTCCTTAGATTTCAGAATGATTTAATACAGAGGGCAGTTTTGTTTATGCTGATGGAATAAATAGCCTATGTCAGGGATGGGCAACTGGAGGCCCGAGGGCCACATGCGGCCCGCCTCATCACTCGGTGCGGCCCGTAGATAAGACATTACTTATAAAAATAATGACCTTTTTTTAATGACAACTGAATCAATCCTTTGTAATTATACTGTTCGCCAATAGAGTACATTTCTATTCCCTCCAAACTATATGGGCTGTCACTAGTCAGTGAGCAACCAACAGCACCTCAAACTCAAGTGGCAGTCAGATTTGAGGTCTTGTGGCCCTCCGATGGTGGCGATGAAAAAATGTGGCCCTCCTCATCATAAAAGTTGCCCATCTCTGGCCTATGTAATAGCAATGCAATACAGATTATATGATTAATACTGACGAATGAAGATTATATGATCAATATTACACTGATTAATGAAGAGGATACTGTACGTATATCAACACAACAGAGATGATTTGATCAATTTGTTCATGATGATCAATGACAGTGTTGTTGTTGGATCCATGCATGTATTAAATACATATTTAAAATGAAATAGGCTGCCATATGTGTGTGTGTCTATTAGATAAAGATTTAAAATTAAATAGGCTGCCATATGTGTGTGTGTGTCTATTAAATACATATTTAAAATTAAATAGTCTGCCATGTGTGTGTGTGTGTCTATTAGATCAAGATTTAAAATGAAATAACTGTGATGTTGAATCCATACATGTATCTATTAAATAAAGATTTAAAATGTAGTAACTATGGTGATGCTGAGCCTTATTGAACTGTGACATCATTGCAGGTGTGTTTGACTGTGCAGAACTGACCAAAGCATCACAACACAGACCTTGTGTCCTTCCTTAAAGCACAGAGAAGATATCTTAAACTTCCGAGAGAGAGAGAGAGAGAGCAAGCGAGAGAGAGAGAGAGAGAGAGAGAGAGAGAGAGAGAGAGAGAGAGAGAGAGAGAGTCATTGTGTCATTTGTGTGCTACTGATGCCAGCACCTTTGCATATGCTGTGTGTTCTAGTTCCTCGAAGCATCACACAGATAACACTGTCATTGAAAGATGCAAATCGATGGTGTCAGAGAGAGAGAGAGAGAGAGAGAGAGAGAGCGCTATGTTCGGGACTGTGTGTACGCGGCTGTGCCGGCCCAAAAGGGTCAGTTGTCCCCAGGCCAGGAAAAGGGAGGACCTAGAACTGACCGATTCCCCATGTCGTGGACCCAGTGAAAGCTTTGTGTGTGTGTGTGTGTGTGTGTGTGTGTGTGTGTGTGTGTGTGTGTGTGTGTGTGTGTGTGTGTGTGTGTGTGTGTGTGTGGTGTGTGTGTGTGTGTGTTTGTTTGGGGGGGGGGGGTGATAGAGCTCTCTCTCTATCTCTATCTCTATCTCTATCTCTATGAGAATGTGTGTTTGGGGGTGGTGGAGAGAGAGAGAGAGAGAGAGAGAGAGAGAGAGAGAGAGAGAGAGAGAGAGAGAGAGAGAGAGAGAGAGAGACGTCCCCTTGTGCCCCTTGCAGGCTGAAGCATGTCACTGTACAGGCAGAGCTAGGACCTGGAGGCTATAGATAGGTTTTCCGTTTACAAACATTCACAATGTGAGGAGGGGCAAGATGCTAAGCAGCCAACCACGTGAGCACATTTTTTGAGTGAAAGCAGTCAGTTTCCAACAGTCAGAGAGGTTGAAGAGGGACCCCTGACTGTGCACGCAGACAGGGATTGTTTACAAACGGGAAATAAAAGCCACCGTCTCCCTTCCCTCAGTAGGCACTCTGACCTCAAACTGCGTAGGCCTTCCCTATGGAATGCTCCTCTCTATCAGGCTATAGGCCAGGCCACGGCCCCCGCGAGCAACAAGTTAAAGGTTCCTGACATGGCTTTGTTCTCCCAAAGACGTGTTAGTTTTGTCCTGCAACACGCTAGCATTCGGCTAATACCTGTTGGCTGAGGAATCTCTGCGACTATTCACGACCAGAGCTGACGAGAGACGTACTCTGACTGATCCTCCTAGCAGAGACATCTACGGTCACACACCTCAACCCCCACCACCGTCCAACATGTTAATTGAAGGTGCCCAAATTCTTAAGGATGAGCGCAGTCATTTCCTTTACCCCATGTACACATGCCGCTTTTCCACCACCTTAAATGCAATAAATAACAGGTGTCCGCAACAATCCTAACATAACTTTAAACACATCGACATCTGAAGTCAGACTTAAAACTACAAAACAAATGGCGTAGTGCCGTAAAGTCGATTGTCACGTGTTATGTCATTGCTATAGTTGAAATAAGGGTCATTTTCACGAATCTAACACTTGACAAGATGCAAACGTGTCGGCAAATGCTTTCACTTACTCATATCTATCGAACGCGACTTCATTGTTTCCAGGGAAAAAAAACACACAGGCAGATAGTTCTATGAGAAGGGTACAGCCCCATTGGCACCCATTCATTATTTACTTGGTTGTGATAACATAGCTGCAGTGCCACTCCTGGCCACACCAGCTAGTTGTGGTTCTTGTACAAGATTCCATTTTCTTTGTCTCCAAGAAGCCACAGAAATTGAAGAAGCTAAAACAGTCTAGAAATCAACAATGGCGCCAGACGATTTTTGCCGTTTGTGCAAGACAAATGAGAAGGACCACCATCTACATATGGACATTCAACTGACATGTTCGCAGTGAAAAAAGAAACAACTATTTCGAACAGGCTGGCGTTCCTAGGCTTGATTGTATCCTCCGTGTCGGGACAGTCAATGAGATGTTGTTCGCGTTGCGCCTCAGTCATAAACAGGCTCGGAAAGGATTCACCTAATATTCAGGCAATGGGAGGAAGAATTCAAAGACGGCAACGTCTCCAAAAGGCCACGCGAGCCAACGCCATCGACGACACCGAGGGATTTGAAAAAGACATTGCCAAACCCACCGACTCCAAGTGCCAACTCAGGTATCCAGTTTACTCTGTTCAATCGCTCCAACTGGTAGCTCCAGCTCCTTAAATTCAATGCTCGCTCACTATTACATTATAATCTCTTCATAGACAACGTAACAGTTCTTGTTTAGGTTTTCTTACTGATCTGCCATTAACTAGTCATTTAAAAAGTCCAGAAAATGAGCACGGTTTGGTAGTTGTCCCAGTCAATCGATAGAGGGGAGAGCATTTCACAGTCCCCCTACACTCACTGACACGACCCTCACCCCAACCCTCCCCCCTTACTGTATTAATTTACCATAATGTGAATTGTAATAATAGGCCTAGATTATCTGAACATATTCTGTTTTTAATAACCTAAGCCTTGGTATCCACTTATTTCTTTAAACAGATGGTGGCAGGCACTGACAAGGAGCTGGGCATAACAAGACCAAGTGGAGCTCACCATGTGGACATGACAAGACATCCTCACCTTGGTGGACACACTGCAAGAGGCAGAACTTTTTAAACAGAAACCAGGTCGCACATCTACTGCATTCCCTGGCTTCCGAAATGACTTGTTGGCAAAGCTCGATCACAAGGCACTGTGGACGTGGATGAGCAGCAAACTGAATGAATGGTGCAGTGTCCTTTGAGTTATTTGTACTGTTTGTCTAGCCAGGTAACACCAATGCTGCCTTACAGGCGACCGTCAATGTTGGTACGGCGTCTTCAAAAAGGTGAATGCCAAAATTATTAAAATAAGTTTTACTTAATTACTTTTCTATTTTCTTGCTTTGAAATAGTTTGTTATTCTTGTTTGTTATTCTAAGTCATTGTCCTTCATTAAAATCATTTCCTTTACCAAGCTGTCTCTTCATTAGTTTTCAGGGAACACATTACAACATGTAGTTTAAAAATGTAAAAAGTATTTATTCAGAATGATATTTACAATATATACAAGTGTGCAGTTATTTACAATTATTTACAGTGGCTCTGTACTTAATCTGATAATGGAAGCATGGATAAGCCTGACTCAATGCTGCTTAGAGAGGTTTCAGCATCCTCATCCACATCAAAATACACTGGAAAGTCCATGTCTGGTGACAGGTATGTTTTTTTCAGGAATGTCAGGGAATTCACACACACATCAAAATCTTTAAATACTTTGTGAACAATGCGTAGGATGTCCTGGCCATGTTTTATGTCAAATACAGGGAGATTCTGCATGACATAAGTCATGTCAAATATCACAAAGACTTTCCAAAACTGAGTAAATTAGTACATTGCTGAAACCAGTGCAGAATGAGGCATTTGTGTAAAGGTGTTCACCTGGTGCAATCAGGCTATCCCTATACTCCTCCAAAAGCTGTCTGACCAGTCCCTGCTCTTCCAATGTGACATTTCTGCATTTGACAGGTGACGGGATTTGTTTGGGTATTTCAAAGTTGGGTTTTGGCACAGAGCAACAGTCAGAGTTACACTTGCATAATGAGTGGCAATAGGTGCAGCAGGAATGGCCAGGCTCCACACTGGACACGTGCGGCTCAAAATGTACATACAGGGCTTTCCTAAAGCAGCCATTTAGACTTTCTTTAAGCATCGTTTTCTCCCTCGTGTTTATTGTCCGGCAGTATATATTGACTGGTGACATCTCCACTCCTTTCTCTTTCAAGTCCTTCACGAGCCAGTCGAAACAGTCCAGTGACTCACTCGAAAGTCGTCTTATGGAGAGTCTGATGTTGGGTCGATTGGGGCTGGCAATGATGTCAACTGGGTTTTGGAGTTGGAGCGGTCTCCTGACAATTTCTCTTGAGTGCAATTCCGCAGACACAGTCAATGCCAGTACCGGTGTTTCTACAAAATAAGAGAATACAAGAACAACATCACAACATGGAAATCATTACAGCATTACAGTCATAGCTGTTAGGAATTGTGGCTTCAGAGCTTATGGGTTATCAACAGTCCTATTCTCTGGTGTCTCCACTACTTCTTACCTGTCAGCCCATCCCCCCCGGTTGTTGTCGTGGGTTACCTGCCCCCCCCCCAACCACCTCCACTCCCCCGACTACTCTGCCTGTACACTTGGGGACACCGCTCCTGTCCCCTGACTTGGTGGACAGATCAACAGGCACCAGCAACAGAACTTTCTTTTCTCGAGGTGTGCATTGGCCTGTGAGATACACCCTGCCAGGACACTACGTCAGAACACTCCGCTTAGGCCTACTTTTTCATACACTGAATACATTGCATGATATTTTAACTGTACTATGAAAAGAGCAA
This sequence comes from Engraulis encrasicolus, assembly GCF_034702125.1. Taxonomy (NCBI): domain Eukaryota; kingdom Metazoa; phylum Chordata; class Actinopteri; order Clupeiformes; family Engraulidae; genus Engraulis; species Engraulis encrasicolus. The sequence goes on along the minus strand of NW_026945576.1, from coordinate 41,096 downwards.
TGCCAAAGCATCAAAGCGTTACTTGATTATTGCATGTAATTTTTGTAATGTCAAAATGTCAGAACTGTCACACTGCATAATCAATGGGGTGAGAGGTGTGATATCACAGTAGCAATACCATGATTAGAAAACTGCTCTTCAAAAGATTAATGAGTTGAGTGAGTTAAAGTTTTCAGTGAAATAAAATGTCTTAGGTAGGTAAGGTTAGAATGATCTGAAAAAAGGTGTTAATATTACCCACCTGGTTTCACGATAGCTCTCAGTTCCCCAACCTCGCAAAGCTTTCCCTAAAAGCCTTCCGTCCTTTCTCAGCCTTCCTCCTGTTTGAGAAAAGAAAACCACAAGTAAAGTGTAGAGATGTTAGTCATTTGCAGTGGAAAATAATTGCCCTTCTGAAGTTAGGCCTGCTTAACAAATGTAGCAAAAACGTATTTTTCTCAGGTAGGCTGATGATACTTGTGCACACAACCGAGAGCTGTGCTACTCAAGTCTGCACACTGCTGGATATGCTCCAAAAAATAAACTGTATTAATTAAAACACGCAATATTTCGATCACCCTGGATCTTAATCAGGCATATGGGTAACAGGAAGGAGCTGTGGCCTATAACTTATCAGATGACCTTATTTTACACCCGTCCAGGCAGGGCACCAAAAGGTGTCAGTCAATTAGACAGACTGGTGTCTTGACCTGTGCCTATTCATACAAAAGGCAAAACATTACATTACACTTAGGGCCTAGTTAGGGGGTAGTTAGGTTAAGCATGGAAGCTCTCTCTCTCTGTCTCTCACCTAAGTTATATCCCCGATGAAGATCCTGGGCATGTTTTGATAAGAATACGTGAAATATAATCAGGGGGAGTGCATATGATAAGAACACGTGAAATATAATCAGGGGGAGCCCATGGGGCTATACGTCTGAATCCCGTGCAGCCCTAGCTTCTTCAACTGCAAGGAGTTTTTGGATTTGCGCACCCTACCCAAACGACTAAAGCTGTGCTACTTAAGCCTTTACTCACTGTAACATTAAATTGATATCGAAAATGAACCCATAATGTGACATTGTGACAACCACAGTAGGTACAGACATAAGGACAATGATATCAAGAAATAACACTTACCATTTATATAAGTAAGATGGACTTCATCGACAACTACGCCGATCAGGTTGGTCTTGTATACATCGGTGGCTAGCATGTCCTCCCACTTCGCGCTCAGCCAGGCCTCGGGACTGCCAAACAGAATCTTATAACGGCATCATCTCTCAATCGCCGTTTCATCGTCTTGACCCAGCTGTGTTGCAGATATTCCAAGGTCGACTGCGTCCTTTATTTGGTCCTCCACCAATGCTATTAATGGCGAAACCACAGCAACGACCGGGGTCTCGCTAACCCCCATTACCTTAGTAACCAACGGAGCGAGTTGGTAAATCAGACTTTTACCAAATCCAGTCGGTAGTAAGGCTAACACATCTTCCTTTCCGCTGACAAACGACTCTAACGCTAAGCGCTGTTCGTTTTTCAAAGCGAAATTACGTTCCAAACTATTCAAAACACTGTCCAGAGCTTCGCTTCGGCTGCCGCCATGATGGATTCGCGAAAAAACTACTAGCAACTAACTTCCGTTTGTCGAGTAGTACGCGTCATCGTCTTTCGTGCCTCCTCGCTCTGTGATTGGCCCCCGTTTCGATGTAAAGATTTCTGCCTTGGTCCCCAGGCTGTCCAGCAATTCGAAAAGAATGCGCAAGGCAGCATGGGTACTCCCAGGCTAAATATTTTGTCTAAAAAAAACATTGCTTACTGACAGGTTTGGGTAAGGGATTGTTTTGGTCTGGGCACAGCTATAGTTTTCCTTCATTCATTATATGAATTTGATAGCCTAGCAACCAACTGGAAAAGGTATTTCTCAAAAATATGTCTTTAATGACAGGTTAAGGTTAGGGAATGTTTTGGTCAGGGCACAACTTAAATTGTTATAGCATTATTTTGTTTAGGATTAGCATTTGGTATGTATTTTCTAATGATAGAGTAAACACAGTGCTGTGGTAATAGCCTATAGAAAGCACTTCCGTGTGCCCATCACGGAAAACAATTCCGTGTCCAGGAGCACGGAATTTTGGCAAAATCTGTGCTCCTGGACACGGATTTCGTGTCCTTAACATCCGTGTCCAGGAGCACGGAATTTTTGGAGATCAGGCTGAACCTACATGTACAGTTGAGGACGATATTATTAGCCCCCCTCCTGAAATTAGACATATCTCTTCATTGATCATTGAGAATGATCATTATTAATAAATGTATGTTATTCTGGAAACGAATACACCATGGAGATAGTATCCAATAAGTTAAATTTGAACTTTTCCATTTTCACAATGAGTTTAAACAAAAAAGTGTAAAAATGGCAAGGACAAAATTATTAGCCCCCTTATCATTAATAGTCAATACAGTGCCATTTATGAACAAAAATTGACACCAGGCACTTTGATTAGTTGTTAACTATGTTGGCACATGTCCTACCAGGGATTTTGGCCCATTTTTTTCATTGCAAATACTTAAGCTGGTCCAAATTGCATGGATGTTGAGGATGGACATTCATTTTCAGCACTCTTCAAATACTATCTAAAGGATTGAGGTCTGAACCACTCCATTACCATGGTTTTAGTATCCTTGAAGAACATTTGAACTATTTTGGATGCAAGTTTTGGGTTATTATCTTATTGAAAGATCCAGTGAAGATCTTAGCTCCCTCTATGAGCATATTTTTGCAAGGTCACTTTCCACATTCTATCATAATTTTCAGTTTTTATGGTGCCGTACACCCAAACAAGGTTTCCTGTGGCTGAGGCTGCCACAGAATGATGCATCCACCACCATGTTTAATTGTGGAAACCATCTTATAATGATTCAAGGCCTTTCTTCACCTGACAGAAGCAAAATCCATGCATCAAAGCAGGTGCAATTGAATATCATCAGATGAAAGCAAAGACGTTCAAAACTCATTTTTGACTTTCAAATGTTCACAGGCAAAGCTCAATAACACTCTGATATGCACTGCCTTTAGTAAAGGGGCTCTTCTGTGATGATGGCCCCAAAGCCCAATATGATGACAAGCCCTAACAACTGTCTTTCTTGTGGGGGAAAAAGCCTCCAGGTGAGGCCAGGTCAATAACAATCATCTAGGCAGGTGTCCAATGCTTCTTTGGTCTAATGAGGCTAAGCAGTTTCCACAGTTACACATAGTGGTGGGGCATCAAGTTTAGTCTGTTATTCAGCCTCAGACACAGGGAGTCTGGGTCTGAATCTGGATTGCTGGGTCTTCCAACAACATTGTAACCCAAAGCATACATTTAGATTAGTTCAGAGGTTCTTCAAGGACACTAAAACCATGATATTGGAATCACCCGCTCATAGTGCAGTCCTCAATCCCACTGAGAGTCTGTGGTTAATGTCTATGCTCAGCATCCATGCGATTTGGACCAGCTAGAACACTTTGCAGTGAAGAAATGGGCCAAAATCCCTAGTGGGGCATGTGCCAACCTAGGTAGCAACTTATCAGAGCCTGTTGTCAGTTTTGGTTCATAAATGGCGCCATATTGACTATTAATGATCAGGGGGCTAATAATTTTGTCCTTGTCATTTTTGCCCTTTTTTGTTTAAACTCATCGTAGCAATAGAAAAATCCAAATTCAACTCATTGAACATTATCTCCATCAGTTTATTTGTTTCCAGAATAACAGAAACGGTTAATAATGGTCATTCTTACTGAGAAATCAAGAGAAATGTCTAATTTCAGGAGGGGGGCTAATAATATCGTCCTCAACTGTAGATGAGTTTCACTGGAAAATGATGGAAAATGACAAACGCAGATCCCTCTCTCTCTCTGTGTGTGTGTGTGTGTGTGTGTGTGTGTGTGTGTGTGTGTGTGTGTGTGTGTGTGTGTGTGTGTGTGTGTGTGTGTGTGTGTGTGTGTGTGTGTGTGTCTGTGTGTCTGTGTGTGTCTGTGTGTGCGTGCGTGTGTGTGTGTGTGTGTACGTGTGTATGTGTTTGTGTTTGTATAGGGGCATTCATAACTGTTGTTGCCAATGATGTTGTGCATTCGTCATCGGTGACGTGCTCATCAGGCCTAATGGGTCTATGCAAATCCCAAAAACCAGAGAGCAGACGTCAGGTAAATCACATATTCCACCATCGGGGAGGGGGGTCACCAGGAAAAGATCAGCCTTTACACACCGAGAGAAGATGGTACACAGGACAGTAGGTAGCAGTGGTGACAGAGAGACGACTTCTCCACACCCTTTCACACGCAAGCTCTCCTGGAAACAACATCCTCCACAGACCCCCTATCGTACTGCAGGTGTTCTCCAAGAAAGGACACTTTACCCACCTGGCCAGGTAAGGGCGATTTCAGAAAGACTTTGACGAATTATGTAAATTCAAACTAACTAAATTAGCATTAATAGCTGTTGGGTAGGGCCTATGTCTGAGAGTTAGTTAGTTAGTTAGTCTCACAGATTCAAATGTAAATTAGGTGTCATTACCAGCTGTTGTAATGACTTGAGACCTGGTTAGTTAGTTAGTTAGTTAGTTAGTTAGTTAGTTAGTTAGTTAGTTAGTTAGTTAGTTACACATACTCACATGTCAAGTTGTTGTGTTTTCATCCATGGGCTAGAGGGCCCACACACTCTTTGCTAACTGTTGTGATGGTTGAGACTGTACAGCCTGTCCTGCATTGCGTGACTTGCTCATAAGGCCCAAATATGTCCATGACTTGATCATTAGGTTAGATATGGCTATGTAAATCAATTACCAGAAAGCAGACTTCCTCACTTGATCATCAGGTTTGATATGCCCATGTAAATCATTTATCAGAAAGCAGACGTCATGTCCACCGTATTCTATTCAAATGATACATTCCACCGTATTCTATTCAAATGATATATTCCACTATCGTGTATTCTATCAAAGCTAGCCAGTGTCCATTATTGAGTGGGAGGGTGCTTTGGATGGGTGGGTGTAAGTGTGTGGCATTAGCCTTTAAAGTAAGAGGTAGGATGGGACAAGAGGACAGAAGGCAGCAATCCTGACAGAGAGATAACCTCTAAAAGAGAAGACATCCTGCACAGCTGAACACAGAGCCTCCAACACTCGATCTCTATTGGAAAAGAACATCCTCAAAAGACCACAGACCCTCTAACACTCAACCTCTACTGCAAAGGACACCTTACCCACCTGGCCAGGTAAGAGCGTTTCCAGAAATATTTTTGATGAGTGATATAAATTCGAACAAACTAAATCAGCATTAACAGCTTTTGTTACATCTGAGATCTGGTTAGTTAATCACTTAGTCAAATGTAAATTAGGTGTCATTACCAGCTGTTGTAATGACTGAGACCTGGTTGGTTAGTTAGTTACACATACTCAAATGTCAAGATGTTGTGTTTTCATCCATGGGCTAGAGGGCCCACTCACTCTTTGCTGACTCAACTACACCAAAACATCGCTATGACAACTACACCATCACTATGACATTACTGAGAGTTTTAAATGGCATTTAAACTGAGGTCATTTCCATTTTGGTGACAATGTGGTTACGGTATAGACTCAGCTCTGCAGAGTTGCCTATTGGTTAGTAAGACATAGCGAAGGTATGACATTTCAACACCTGGGGGTATGTGCATACAAAACAGACAGACGGACAGACATAGAGAGCGTATGAGAGAGAGAGAGGACGTGTGTGTTGGGAGAGAGGGCTAGTGTGTTGGGAGGGGAGAGGGAGTGTGTGTTGGGAGGGAGAGGGCGTGTGTGTTGGGAGGAGAGAGGGTGTGTGTGTTGGGAGGGAGAGGGCATGTGTGTTGGGAGAGAGGGAGTGTGTGCGTTGGGAGGAGAGAGGGTGTGTGTGTTGGGAGGAGAGAGGGAGTGTGTGTGTTGGGAGAGAGAGGGTGTGTGTTGGGAGGAGAGAGGGCGTGTGTGTGTTGGGAGAGAGAGGGTGTGTGTTGGGAGGAGAGAGGGCGTGTGTGTGTTGGGAGTAGAGAGGGTGTGTCTTTTGGGAGAGAGAGAGGTAGGGATGGCACAAACCGCACCGAAAACCGAAACCGTACAATTCACACACACACCGAACCGAACCGTGCAATCCATCGCAAACCGCAATTCATGTACTGCCCAGAAAAATATGTAAAACAGAGATTCTAGGAGTATCTTATCCAGTCTCTCTGATTAAAACATTAGCGTATAAGACCAAATCAGAGGATGACACAATTAAAGTCACACCATTTTCACATTATAAGCCTATACAAACCATATGTAGGATATTTAGTGATAAGTCTGATTATATTAGCCAGTGCACCATTTATCATGAACTAAAAAAAAAAGAACCGTAGAGAACCGAAAACCGTGACCTTGACACCGTGATATGAACCGAACCGTGAATTTTGTGAACCGTACCACCCCTAGAGAGAGGGCATGTGTGTTGGAAGGAGAGAGAGGGTGTGTGTTTGGAGGGAGAGGGTGTGTGTGTTGGGAGAGAGGGTGTGTGTGTTGGGAGGGAGAGGGTGTTTGTTCGGAGGAGAGAGGGCGTGTGTTGGGAGGGAGAGGGTGTGTGTGTTTGTGTGACGGGTTCCACGGCACCTCGTTACGGGGGGCTATACTTTTGTCTTACGTCATTCAAAATGACAGCTGTCCCACGGTGCAGATGAATGCTGGTAGCCGGTAGGCTACGTGTTTTCAGTTGAAGTATTTTTTAAACTTACTTACTTACTTGTTATTACATTGTGGAATGCCTTCTTCTGTATCTTGTGTTTTATTCGTGCTGTTTGACCTTGTCTTGCTTTTAATCTCATTTTTGTTAGTGTTTAATTTTAGTAGGCCTATTTTAGTTTGACACTGTTCAGCACTTTGGTCAGTTCTTGTTGTTTAAATGTGCTATAAATTATATATATATACGTATATACTGACTAAATAGAAATGACTAAATAGGAGCTGTTATTTACATTTACATTACATAATTTGATAGATAGTGTAGGCTAGACGTAAGACACAAGTAGTACAGCCCCTGGCCGGACCGAGGTGGCGTGGAACTAATGGGTCCCGGTGTGTGACAGCGCTGTCACTCTGTGACTGATAAGTAGTTTAGCTCGTAGGGGGGAGGGGGGAGTGTAGTTTAGGCCTATTACAGATGGAGTGGATGAACACAAATAAAAAAATAATACAGTTACTTACTAGACAATCAAAGTAAGTATTTTAGATGAGCTCCAACACATTTTAGAGAAGCAAGGTAACATTTCAATTACTGTTTTTGCCTACTGCTTGCACACAATTTGCAAAATTTGGCTCATATGAGTTAACTCTACACACAAGCCAATTACTCTCAACACTTGGAGATAAACCCTTCACATATGCCAACATGAAACACTGGTATCAAAACCTTAACATTGCCATAAAAACTCATCAATCTTTTGTCAAAACCTCACTTTCATGTCAAAAGAGAGACAATAGCACCAAATGAGAAAACAAATCAGATCATCATTAAAACAGCTGTCTGCTTCATACAAAACACAGCAGTCTTTCTTTTTGTAACAGTCTATTCAGTCTCACGGAATGTACATCTTCACAAGACCCCAAAATTCAATTGGCCTACTGTACATTACATAACTGCACCTTACAGTACAGGACATTAAACTGAAGCCAAATATATCTCAAACAGTACATCACTTTAAACACAACAGTGTGTAGGTAAGCTTATGGACCATTTGTTTGTGTATGGGGTATATTCACAACTTTTCAAACATCTAAATATGATATAAATATGTGGTTGATGTCAACATGCTGTAATGAAAATCCTAGTCAATATACTTTGTTTGGGTGGTATGAGGTATTCTTCACGAAATACAATACATTTCCACAGACACAATATGCAGCTGACATCTACATGACGTCATCAAAATTATATCATGTTCAGTCAGTTTGGTCAAGTGCTTGCTTGGATGTGTTCTGAAAATGACACTATTTCTAAAAATCATGTTCACATTACCTAACGTGATGATGAAGACAAAATTTTGTTATAGTTTGTTAGTATTGTTAGTATAGGTAGGTGTGAATTTAGCATAGTAGCAATCAAAGAAAAACAAATCAATGCAAAATAAAATAGGCCTAAGTGCAATGTAATATAAAGAATGCAACTTTGTAACTGGCAGAATAGTAGTTAATTTTGAAAGCATGTGTTTTAGTGTCTGTGTCTAAATCTTGCCATACCTGTACATCAGTCTGTTTTGTTTTTACAATGATACTGAGATTTTACTTTTGAACGAAGTGTCTTGTGTATGAAATGGTGTGTAGACAGCTGGAGCCTGTGTGTTGCGTAAAGGAGCAAGTGCTTTGCTAAACTGGTATGAAAGTGTAATGCTTGACTTTTGTTTAAGGTAAAGCAACATGTGTTTAAGTTATAGTACCAACAACTTAACAATATGCTACTTTGGTTTAAGCATCGGCCTGTAGTGTTTAAGCAGTATTTGTACCATAGTGTTGTCCTGTAGGCCTACAATTAATGATGAGGGGAAAAGTATGATGTACAAGTTTTCATTCAGTTGCCAACAACCATTCGGCTCTGCAAGACAATGTCCGGTAACACTTTATTTTAGGGATACATCTATTAGCACTAATACATACGATCTCCCTGTACAAGTAACTTGTAAGGCATGTAGAAAGCAAAATCAAACATTTGTTGAGCATGTATTCGCAAATGTCTTGTTCATGCACGATAAGGGATTTATTACCAATTTAACCTTAGTAAGGACCTAGTAGACCTCAGTGTTTGCTTAGTACATGCCTTACAAGTTACTTATGCAGGCATTAACATTGCATGTATTAGTGCTAATAGATGTATACCTAAAATAAAGTGTTACCCAATGTCCACCCAAAAGCCCCCCAACAATGATCATTTTGAGGTTTTGGAATGTTCAAGATGTTCCATCTGGTCACACTGATTTTAATCCTCAGTACTAAGAAGTGACTTAGCCGCTGGCTAATAAGACACTGTAGTCACATTTTAGGTTAGCCGCTGGCTAGTAAGAAAGACACTGTAATCACATTTTAGGTTTTGTGTAACAGCAGCAATATAGACAATACTTTGATTTTCTTTGTACTTTGTACTTTTTTACAGATATGGCTCACGGGTGGTGTGTCCTCCTGCTCACCCTAGGTACAGTGTGTGTTTGTGTTATGCTGCGTATGTATGCATGTAGGCTATGTACTGTATGAATGTAGACTATAAATGCTATGTGTGAATGAATGTATGTATGTTTGTATGCAGGCCTATGTATATAGGCTATGTATAGGCCTATGTACAGGTATGTAGGCTATGTTTGTATGTAGGAATGTATGTAGGCCTATGTATGTATGTATGAATGTAGGCCTATGTATGTATGGTTTTATTTATTTAGGTTTCTTGCTGCATTTCTTAGTATCTGTTTGTGTTTAATCACTCACACACGCACCCAGCCACACACACACACACACACACGCGCGCGCGCGCGCACGCGTGCACGCACGCACGCACGCACACACACACACACACACGATGGGTTGCAGCTTGTAATGGCACAAAAATAGCTGAAAAGATTATATGAACATACACACACACACACACACACACACACACACACACACACACACACACACACACACACACACACACACACACACACACACACACACACACAGACACAGACACATGCACACACACATTAAAATAGCAAAATAATGAGACATATATAAGCATACTCCCTCTCCCTTTTTAGGTGTGTGTGGGCTCTCCTCCTCTGTGCCACGTCAGTTCCATGTGGTGGAAGAGGAAAAGAACTGGGCAGCAGCTCAGCAGTACTGCAGAGATCAGTTCACTGACCTGGCCACCCCAGACAACATGGCAGAAGTGGAGGAGATCAAGAGTAGGATCCATAGTGTTGGGGCGGGGGGGAAGGTTTGGATGGGGCTGAAGAGGGGGGACAGTCCTAAGTGGCAGTGGTCTCTGGCTGATGAGGGATTCTATGGAGAGAATGAGTCTGAGTTCCGGAACTGGGATGCAGGGCAGCCAGACGGCAGAGAAGACTGTGGGTGCATTCACCAGGGGGGGAAGTGGCACGATTGCCACTGCACTAGCAGGCGTCACTTCATTTGCTACAATGGTGAGACACCACCTACATTCCCTTACTCTCTCATGCATAAAGATGCATTTGAAGTGTTTTGTTGCAAAACGGTGTATATCCATTTTGTAGAATGTTGGGAAATTGTATTTATTTGGCATTCCATTGCATTGCATTGCAAAACGCATTTTATGTAGGCTGAAAAAGTATGTTCTCAAAATATTTGAATGGCAAGAATTCAACCATAGGTGACAGGACTTCTGAACAGTCATTTCCAATAATAAAATGCAAAAGTAAAAAATGTTGGATACCCCGTTTTGCAGCAAAAACTCTTCCTTTGTCGTGTTATGTCAGACTGTTAGACTGTGCTTGGGTAGTGAGTTACCCAAATCACATACAGTGACTTACTGTCCATAACAACAGGGCCAAGCTCTACACAGCCCTATGTGCTGGTTGAAGAGGAGAAGACCTGGGCAGATGCACAGAGATACTGCAGAGATAACCACAGAGACCTGGCCACCATCAGGAACAAGGCTGAGAACAAAAAGATCAAAGACCTAATCGAGGGGATCGAGGGGGATGTCTATCCCTGGATCGGCCTGTTCAGAGATGCTTGGGAGTGGTCAGATGGCAGCAGCTCCTCCTTTCGCCACTGGAAGTCTGGGGAACCCAGCTACGACTCCAGTTCACACGGTCTCTGTGTGGAAATTTGGTCCTCTGGTCTGTGGAATGATAAATCCTGTGATCATCCTACAAACTTTGTCTGTTATGAAGGTGAGTCTGTTATCCCTCAGGCAGCTCAGCAGCATGTAAAAGCATATGGGTGGTGCTGTGGCACAGCATGCCAAGACACTCAATCACAAATTGACTTGCATGCCCAGGTTCGAATCCGGCCTGGGTCATTTCCCAGCCCTCTCTCTCTCTCCCTCTCTCTTCCTATCATTTCTTCTTCTTCTTCTGGTGATGATGATGGTGATGAAGATGATGATGATGATGACGATGATGATCATGATGATGATGATTTGAAAATTGCATTGTTGTTATTGATGATTTATGATATTATTGATTTCAGACTTCATTTGTTTGTTGTTTTTGTGCTGCTAATTGCCACCCATGTATTTATTGATTATATGTTTCAGCATTGTTGTGCCATTTTATCATGTTTACTGAAATGCTTTCTGTGTTTGTCTCCATTGCTCAGCTCTCCCTGTAGTTCAGGTGGTGTCTCCTCTGCCTCCCCTCTACTACGGAGAAGATGTCACCCTCAGATGTGAAATACCCAAGTACACAGGCCAGCATCAGTATGTCTGGCTAAAGGACAACAGCCCAGTTCCTGGTGAGACCAACCAGACCATCACCATCACCCTCCCAGAAGATGTGGGTCAGTACCAGTGCCACAGAGGTAGAGACGGTTCTTCAGTGGCACCCTACATCAGCACACCTGTTACCGTTGAATACCAGGGTCAGTCAACATTTAACAATTATTACTGAAACGTGGCATGTCACTGTTGTTTTGGTTATGGCCAATGGCTAAATAACTAGTGTGTCCTTTATGGGTAAGGCCTATAGCTACTGACAGCAACACTTCATTTACGTTTTATTGAAGTTTATTTTGCTGTTTCTTTTTGTTTACAACTTTTCCTGATGCTTCAGAGCTCCTTCATTTCTGAAATTTGTATTAGCCTAATTTGTCCTCATCCCTCAGCTGTCCCTGCTGCTACAGTGGTGGTGGTGTCTCCTCCTCCCTTCTACTCTGGAGATGTCGTCACCCTCAGGTGTGACATACCAGAGTACTCAGACTGGCATCAGTATGTCTGGCTAAAGGACAACAGCCCAGTTCCTGGTAAGACCAGTGAGACCATCACCATCACACTCCCCCTAGAGGCAGGTCAGTACCAGTGCAGTGGAGAGAGAAACGATCGCCCAATGACATCATCAGTAAGCAGCTCTGTTGACATCATCAGCGATGGTGAGTCTATTGTTGCACCATTTCTCATCTAACCTCCCCTCAGTCAACTTACCCCACATCTTACCTGTGTGTGTATGTGTGTGTGTGTGTGTGTGTGTGTGTGTGTGTGTGTGTGTGTGTGTGTGTGTGTGTGTGTGTGTGTGTGTGTGTGTGTGTGTGTGTGTGTGTGTGTGTGTGTGTGTGTGTGTTGCACTCATGTAGCTCTTGTGAAAAGGACTCAGATCGTGAGAGTGGAGATGGAGATGGCTTCTGATGTGGACGTGGAAGATCCTGACGTGCAGAAGGCCTTCCTACAGCAGGTGAGCCCAGCACACACACACCAGAAGTCATTTGAGAAGACCACTGGTTCTCTAAGTGACCTCTGGTTTTCTTCTTCAGATTGAGCAGAGACTGAAGGCCAAGGGGTTGAGAGCTGTTCAGTTGTCCTGGAGGAAGCAGCCAGATGGAAAGGTGTTCCACAAGAAGGAGAACGACAAGAAGAAGGAGAAGAGAGATGAGTTCTAAATACTCTCTGAGTTTATGTGGGGAGGTCATCACTGGCAGTACACACTACACAGGATAGGCTAGTTAGTGTTTCTTCATGTTTTCCCTTTGTGTGTGGAATTGCAATCTGAGTTTTACGAGTTCACAAATTACAATTTCACATTTATCTGACTTGAAATCCCTTTGTGGGCCACAGAATACTGATGTTATTAAGGTCTGTACCTGTTTATCGTATTCATGCCTAATTGCAATTACATCTAATCATCACAAATCAATGCATATTTTGGCTTTTCTTTAAGCTACATTTTACGGCTTGTTGTGTTTGACATGGGTGAAGGTTTAATGTATTTGATACTTATATTTTCCATGTCTGCTGTGATTTAAACTTTACAGTTTGATGTGTTTGTGATTTAATCTTCATGATTTGATGTGTTTTTGATTTAAACGTAAAGGCTTGATTAAATATCAAGCACATTACATTACATTGCATTGCATTTGACAGACGCTTTTTCAACCAACTCGACTTACAATTGAAGACATAATAGGCTAAAACACTGTGCACTTGTATCTGCAAGTGTTGTAGGCTTACGATTATGTCCTTGATTGTATGTTGCTTTGGTTTAAAAGCGCCTACCAAATGCAGTGTCATGCAATGTAATGTGTTTGATATTTAATCTTTATTGTTTGATGTGATAGGGATTTAAACGTTATGGTTTGATGTGATAGGGATTTAAACGTTATGGTTTGATGTGATAGGAATTTAAACCTTATGGTTTGATCTGACAGGGATTTAAAAACATTTAAAGTGCAACATGAAGGGGAGGCCAACACATGAAAACCGTAATTTAGATAAATAAAAACTTTGTAGATTGATGTGTTTGGTATTTCATCTTTACGGTTTGATGTGATAGGGATTTAAACATTATAGTTTGATGTGATAGGCATTTAATCTTTATCTGCTTTGATCTAATAGAGATTTTCATTTTTACGGTTTGATCTGACAGGAATTTAATC
>NW_026945576.1:0-22500 GCF_034702125.1 Engraulis encrasicolus | reverse complement strand
GGAGAAGAGGAGTGGAGTGAGGAGAGGAGCATAAAGAATAGGGGAGAAGAGGAGAGGAGAGGTGGGGTAGGAGAGGAAAGGAGAGGGGAGGAGCGAAGAGGAGAGGAGAGGAGAGGAGAGGTGGGGTAGGGTAGAGGAGAGGAGAGGAGAGGAGGAGGAGGAGGAGGAGAGGAGAGGAGACGAGGGGAGAGAAGGGGAGGGGTAGGAGAGGAGAGGAGGTGAGGGGAGAGAAGAGGTGGGGTAGGAGAGGAGAGGAGCGGAGATGAGGAGTGGAGTGAGGAGAGAGGAGCATAAAGAATGGGGGAGAGAGGAGAGGAGAGGACGGAGAGGGCATGAGGGGAGAGGAGAGGAGAGGAGAGGAGAGGAGAGGAGAGGAGAGGAGAGGAGAGGAGAGGCGAGGAGAGGGCATGAGGGGAGAGGAGAGGTGGGGTAGGAGAGGACAGGAGAGGAGAGGTGGGGCTGTTGGAGAGGGCAAGAGGAGAGGAGAGGAGAGGAGAGGAGAGGAGAGCATAGGAGAAGTGGGGTAGGAGAGGAGAGGAGAGGAGAGGAGAGGAGAGGAGAGGAGAGGACAGGAAAGCAGAGGAGAGCAGAGGAGAGGGCAAGACCTTTAAAAAAAACTTTTATGAACACCATTCAGCCATCATTGGCACAGTACAGCCACTGCCCAAAAGCAAGAGGAGGGCAGGGCCGTTGGAGAGGGCATGAGGAGGGCAGGGCCGTTGGAGAGGGCATGAGGAGGGCAGGGCCGTTGACAGAGTCACCTGAGGGCCTCCCTCTCCTCAGACGAATGCACGCAATGTTTGTGTTTGTTTGTTTGTGTGTGTGTGTGTGTGTGTGTGTGTGTGTGTGTGTGTGTGTGTGTGTGTGTGTGTGTGTGTGTGTGTGTGTGTGTGTTTTGTGTCTGTGTCTTTGTCTGTGTCTCTGTATCTGTCTGTGTGTCTATGTGTTTATGTGTGTGTGAGACCATCATCATCAGTATACAGCTACTACTGTATATCTGTGTGTGTGTGTGTGTGTGTGTGTGTGTGTGTGTGTGTGTGTGTGTGTGTGTGTGTGTGTGTGTGTGTGTGTGTGTGTGTGTGTGTGTGTGTGTGTGTGTGTGTGTGTGTGTGCACGCTGTTGAAGTTTACCGTCTTGGTCTCTACTTCTTGCATGTTCAAAATCCGAGTCAAAGGAATCAAAAACTCCAAAAGCCAAATTAATCTATTTATTTTCTAAAATTACCAAATAACAAAATGACCACCACTGGTAATATCCAGAATACCAGCAATGGCCCATACACAGTAAACACTACAGCTTTCCAGAACTGCAGAGTCTACTACATAAAAATGACAATCACAGCGAAAGCATTACGGAACGTTCCGGAGATCCTAACCTTCTCTCGCCCTGACCGATAACAAAAATTAGGACCTACTGAATATCCCTATCTGTTGGTATTTATGGTTTGTGGGTGTATGGGTGTGGTTATGTGTAAGCAATTACGTGATTTGTTAGTTAACCCAGAATATGCCTAATCTGTGTCGATTGTAAGATGCTGTCTTCATTTCCGGGTGGGCCTTGATTTCATCACTCTAGGTCTTCATGACCTCATCTGTGGACTTCCTGAGTTCTGTAATTTTAATCAAGCAATACACATACAACAGCACATTCTTTTGACATATTTGAGGATCCTTGGCTCTGAAAAGATTGAAATCCAATGTTAGTCGTTTGCCCATTGTCACCTACTCCTGGCCTCCTAAAAAGGATTAAGTCAAATAGTTTCGCTTCTGAGTGACATCACTGTATCCTGTGTAGAAAGAATGATACGTCAAGGAGTTTGGTATGGACTTCAGACTTATTCAGAAACAATCAGTTAATCAAACATCACATGACTGGGTTTCAGCTTGTCTCACAATACTGTTTTGATGACATCTGTAGACTCTCCTAAAAGAATGGGGCACTTACTCAACATCCGCATCCCATGATTGTCACATGGGGTCATTGGGCCTACTCAATGGTTTGAGAGCCCACCAACAAGACACATTTATTTTAATGTTTTTAATCATAACCAAATATTGTAGAATTTCCTGCAAACACAAATGAATACCTGAACAACTTGCTTGTAAGACAATGCCTTATATTTCAGGACCTCAGAATCTAGCCTATTTTCCAACAGTCCCTTTCGTGAGGTCATAATTAATATGACCTCATCAAATTTGTTAGACCTCAGTGTTAGACTCTGTAACCAACATGACCACATAGCTTTCCTTGGTCAACTTCTCTTGTCCATTTCTGGAACCTAAGTTGCTTGCCTCAGAAACCTAGTGCAAAGAGAATACCACATCATCTGCTCATTACCCAATTTGTCATTGCACCAAGACATTATAGGCTATTAATGTGGAAACCACAGTGAGTTCCATTGCCGAAGGCTGTGGAAAAATGTAAAGGGTTAGAAATACAAACAAATGAAAACAAAATGTAAACGACAAATTAAATAATTCATAATAACAATAATAATTATAAAAATCCTCCACTGCTTATCCTCCTGCTATAACAAAACCTAAAATTGAAATTTCTCCATTCAATACCACCAATTTCCGCAACATTGGGACCCCCTTTTCCACTACCTGTTCCTTGAGGTGTTGTTATATGGCAGTTTCTTATTGTCACGTTGAATGGTGGCGTCTCCTGTAGGATCCCGTTTCATAATTGTAGTATCCTGAGTAATTTAATATGTAGTACTACCCCCACGCCACAAGAGGGATAACCTACCCATTGTCACCTATACAATACATATAGACCGGAACATAAGGTAACTGATTAGTCATGGATTAGACATTAGACAGACAAGACACATGTTGTATGGTTGTGCTAGTGTGTACAATAAAGAAGCATAAAAGGACATGCTTTGGACGGACATCATGATTTATAAGTATTAGTACACGTTATCACATATTGGCGACGAGGATATCTGGAAGAAAATGACCAGCGCTTCACTGAGGATGACGGTGGATTGAACGAGTGGCGAAGGAAAGTCGAAAGGTGCTAACAAAAGGGTGGACACAGGACCGGAGCACGTGAAACGAAGATGAATGTGACGGTAGGGAATCTGTCAGCATTTGACTCGAAGGAGCAGACTTGGGAAGAGTACTGCGAGATTCTGGATCAGTTTTTCGAAGCTAATGGCATTGATGATGGAGATAAGCAAAGAGCTGTCCTCATTAGCGTTGTGGGACCAGCCACATACAAGCTCATACGGAACTTGGTGAGTCCAGATAAGCCCAGCACTAAAACGTATGACCAGATAGTAACCCTAATGAAAGACCACTTCGATCCCAAGCCAAGCGAGATTGTACAGAGATACAAATTTGACTCTCGTGTCCGTCAGCCTAGTGAAACTGTGAGTGCATATGTAGCCGAGCTGAGACGACTTGCTCATGATTGTAACTTTGGCACTACACTGCAGCAAATGTTACGAGATCGCCTCGTTTGCGGCATCAATGATGATCGGATTCAAAGGCGTTTATTGTCCGAACCAGATTTAACGTTCGAGAAGGCATTCGAAATGGCCGTAGCCTCCGAGACCGCCAGTAAAAATGTGCAAGACCTTCACGCCAAAGCCCCGTTGGCTTGCAACAGCGTGAAAACGGAGGGAAAGGAGAGAAAGGGTGATTGGAAAAAGAAAGAGTGCTACAGATGCCACGGAAAGCAACACAGTGCTGCCGAGTGTAAATTTAAAGAAGCAAAGTGTCACGCTTGTGGAAAAGTAGGGCACATCGCCAAAGCTTGTCGAAATAAAAATAAAGGGAGCTCGCGCACAGATGAAAAGAAACCAATCAGAGAAGAGCGGCGTGCACGCCCACAGAAAGCACACAAGGTGCGTGAGAGGGAAAAGGATGATAGTTCATCAGAGCAAGAAGAAACATACTTGTTAGCTTGCATTAAAACAGAAACCTCAATCAGGAGAGTTAAGCCATTTGAAGTGAAAATGGAAGTGAACAGGAAGAAAGTAAACTTTGAGATTGACACTGGATGTAATGTCAGTGTAATTAATGAAACAAAATTCAATGAAATGTGGGAAGAGAACAAGCGCCCACAACTGAAAGAAACCAAGCTTACACTGAAATCTTACACTGGAGAGAAAATTAAAGTTGTAGGAGTAGCAGATGTGGAAGTGATCTATGGCCAGCAAGTGAAAACATTGCCCCTAGTGGTAGTGAAGGGTACTGGACCTAGTTTGCTAGGAAGAGCATGGCTGGAAACACTGAAGCTGAAGTGGGATGAAATCAAACATGTGAGAACAGAGACACAAGGGCTACAGCAAGTACTTTCAAAGCATGAAGATGTTTTTAAAGAAGAGTTAGGCATGTTAAAAGGCATGAAAGCAACAATTCGAGTGTCGGCTGAAGCTAGTCCCAAGTTCTACAGACCCCGCTCAGTTCCGTATGCCATGAGAGCAAAAGTTGAAGAGGAGCTCGAGAGACTGCAGAGAGAGGGCATCATAACACCAGTAAAGTATGCTGAGTGGGCTGCACCCATCGTACCTGTCCTGAAGCCGGATGGCTCTGTCAGGATCTGCGGCGATTATAAATTAACAGTCAACAATGCCTCATCTCTAGAGCAATACCCCATTCCCCGAGTGGAAGATTTGTTCAATACACTAGCAGGAGGGAAACAGTATTCCAAGTTAGATTTAAGTCATGCTTATCAGCAGATTGTGATGGATGAAGAGTCCAAGAAATACTTAACAGTTAACACACATCGTGGCCTGTTTACCTACAATAGGCTTGCCTTCGGAGTGTCATCTGCTCCAGCAATTTTCCAGAGAACCATGGAAAGCTTGCTACAGGGCTTGCCTAGAGTAGCGGTGTATTTAGATGACATCCTTTTGACTGGGAAAGATGAAGCTGAGCATCTAAGCACGCTGGACGAGGTACTGAGGAGATTGAAGGAAGCCGGACTGCGACTTCACAGACGCAAGTGTGCATTCCTGAGGAACGAGGTGGAGTACTTAGGTCACATTATCAATGCGGAAGGCCTGCACCCAGTGCAAAGCAAGGTGAGAGCGATTGAAGAGGCTCCACAGCCAACCACAGTGACTGAATTGAAAGCCTACCTTGGTCTACTGAATTACTATAACAAGTTTCTCCCTAACCTAGCCACACGCTTAGCTCCGCTCCACCAGTTACTGAGAAAAGAGTCCCAGTGGACCTGGAACAAAGAGCAGGAGGATGCTTTTCGATTGTCAAAGCAGATGCTGAAATCAGCCAAAGTCCTGAGTCACTATTCAGCAGACAGAGAATTGGTACTCGCATGCGACGCCTCACCATACGGAGTAGGTGCCGTATTGTCCCATATCATGGAAGATGGTAGTGAGAAACCCCTAGGTTTTATGTCACGCACGCTGACACCAGCCGAGAAGCGATACTCGCAACTGGATAAAGAGGGCTTAGCCATCATGTTCGGAATAAAAAGATTCCACAAATACATCTACGGACGAATGTTCACAATCAGCACTGACCACAAACCGCTGATATCGCTTTTCCATGAGAAGAAGCCAGTTCCTCAAATGTGTTCGCCGAGAGTGCAACGTTGGGCAACCCTGCTACGAGCGTATGAATACAAAATCCTTTACAAACCAGGAAAAGACCATGGAAACGCAGATGGACTGAGCAGGTTGCCTCTGCCACACACAGAGGAAGAGGATGACAACGAACAAGTCCTTATGTTGGATGTGATGGAAGATCCGCCTATCACCACAGCTCAGGTGAAACAGTGGACAGCCAAAGACCAGACACTGTCACAAGTGTTACTATGGTGCCTGAAAGGATGGCCAAAGGTGGTGGATACAGAATTCAGACCCTACAGTAAGAGAAAGCTAGAACTGAGTGTGAAAGATGGATGTGTTCTATGGGGGTCGAGAGTTGTGATTCCGAAGAAAGGAAGGAAAATCATACTGAAACAACTGCATTCCACACACCCAGGCATGTCCAGGATGAAAGGCTTAGCACGCTCATACGTGTGGTGGCCAGGAATGGATTCTGAAGTTGAGGGGGAAGTTCAGTCCTGCCTCACCTGCGGAGAAAACATGAAGTGTCCTGCAGGGGCGCCGCTTCATCCTTGGGAGTGGCCTGAAACGCCCTGGAGCAGACTGCATATCGATTATGCAGGTCCCTTCCTTGGAAAGATGTTCCTGATCATTGTCGATGCACATTCCAAATGGATTGATGTATACCAAACAAACAGTGCAACAAGTCAGGTGACTATTGAGAAGCTAAGACAGTGCTTTAGTACACATGGTCTACCCCAGACTTTAGTATCTGACAACGGAACATGCTTTACAAGCCAAGAGTTTGAGACATTCCTGAAACAGAATGGAATACAGCACAAAACATCCGCACCTTTCCACCCCGCCTCCAACGGTCTCGCGGAAAGAGCTGTTCAGACATTCAAACAGGGAATCAAGAAAATTAAAGGAGATACACTGGAAACAAAAATAGCCAGATTTCTGTTCAACTACAGAATTACACCACAAAGTACAACTGGCTTGTCTCCCGCTGAAATGCTCATGCAGAGAAGACTTCGTTCCACACTTGATCTTCTGCTGCCTGATGTGAAGTCAAAGATTCGTAAGAAACAACTCAAACAAAAAGAACATCATGACGCACACAGCAAGTGGAGAAGTTTCGCATCTGGAGATGATGTATACGTGCGTAACTACAGCCATGGTCCCAAGTGGATACCAGCAGTAGTAGATGAGAACACTGGACCTGTATCCTATACAGTACAGACAGGAGATGGACGCGTGATGAGACGTCACGTCGACCAGATTCGCAAGCGTCACGCATCATCAACTGACATGTCCAGTCCTGAGGAGAGAGGAGAGCCTGACAGCATGCAGTTGCCAGCGCCAGCAGTGGAGTTCGTGCCTGCAGACCCGGTCGTTCCAACTTCAGTAGGAGGGGAAGTGACTGAGCAGCCTGCTGAGTCAGCCCAGGTTCCTCCTCCAGCTGAACATTTGCCAGAGACAGGAGTTCAACAGACACCTGTGCTGCGTAGATCTGCGCGCACCAGACAGGCTCCTGCTCATCTGAGAGACTTTACAAGTTAGAAGTGTAATCCCTCAACAAAGAGTCAGAATACGCTCTGGGATATACACTGGAAGGCTTGGCAGTCTACCCAACCTTCCTAGTTAGAAAAAAAGAAAAGAAAAAGACATTGTATACAAACATTGCCTTAAGTGTTATTTGAGTTGATTTATCATTTTACTGTAAAAGAATTAAAGTAACAGAGTTTAGTTATTTTAAGAAATTTTAAGTTGTTATTGACATTGAATACGTAATTTCACTGTTATAGCCAAAGTAAGGTTAATGTGAAGGTGACATAGTAAGAGTGTCATAGTTTAATTTCACTGAAGTGCTTTAAACTTAAGAGGGGAGGGATGTAGTATCCTGAGTAATTTAAATGTAGTACTACCCCCACGCCACAAGAGGGATAACCTACCCATTGTCTACCTATAGAATACATATAGACCGGAACATAAGGTAACTGATTAGTCATGGATTAGACATTAGACAGACAAGACACATGTTGTATAGTTGTGCTAGTGTGTACAATAAAGAAGCATAAAAGGACATGCTTTGGACGGACATTATGATTTATAATTATTAGTACACGTTATCACAAATATAAAGCATCATCAAATACCACAATGTAAAAGGAAACATGTTAACGTTAGTAGGGTTAGTATTAGTGGTGTTAGTGATAGTAGTGCCCCGCATGCATTAAGCTGCAGGCTTATGCCTTTCCCCATTTTCTGCGCTTCCGCAAGCTTGTTTCAATGTAACCCTGTGCGCCTTTCCCTCAAGGTGAATATTGTGTGTAATTCGCTCAACTCGGTTCGGTCTACTGCGCTCACTAGCTTTTGGAAGGAGCCAATTTCAATTCCTTGTCTCCTGTCTCGTTGGCTCCTCTTCCATCTGCAACCTGTGTGGAGAAATCTGACATCAAAGTAGTTAGTTTATCGTAATATGGTTTACATTGCAACGTGCGAAATCTTCATGTTCGAACCTAGCGTTGGTCCAGGGCTTACTGTTTGCCTAGTTTCTTACTGACCTCAGCACCATGAGTCAGAGTGTTGACCCAGCTCATAATTGTATGTAGCCTATACCAACCTTACCAATTTGCTCTTTGGCGTTTGGTCCAAATCCTTATGGGTATGCATTCCACAATCCACCAATATGTCCAAGTTCATTGCAACTGTTTTTTTCAAACCACAGACCTTCTGCCAAAGTTATTTTACCAGCCCAGAGACAACGGTCTCCCATTCATGTCCTCTACCAACCATCAGTTTTTTGGCCGTACGGCTCCCAACCAGTCCATCAGTTATTTCCAAATGGCCACTCGCATCAACGTCTTTTCCGAAGACGCCCTTTCGTGCTCTCTCCAAATCCTTTCCATATCGAACGTTCTCTGTGGAAAAAAAATCCTTGATTTCCGATGTCCTTGTGAGAAGCTTGCACTGCTGCCAAACGTTCTTTGTTACCTTTTCCATAGTGAACTCCTGTAAAATCATGGTCTTGTTTCCTCATTGCCGCATAAACCGCTTCCAATCTTTACCAACCTCCAGCACTCAACAATGTGTTTTCAAACACCCTTTGTTATCTGTCATTATTTCCTAGGCTATGTATGTGATGTGTGGTGTACTGCAGTCTTTTCTCAAATCTCTCGCACATGTAGGCCTAGGCCTAATATGCCTATCTCCCCCTTTCTTCTGAAATAACACGCCGTGTTGTTTCAGAAGAACCCACAACAATTGTGTAACCAGGTACACCGCGCAGTTAATGTCTGAACGGTAATCATAAAAAATCTTAATAATAATAAAAATAAAAATAAAAACCTCAAAATATCCATAGGTCTAAGGAGTAGGCCTATTCCTGTTGTGACAAACAGAACAAACAATAAAAAAAATCATCAGTCAAATCAATGTACAGAGAGTATTGGGAAGGCCATCGTGTTTTTAGCTAATTATGTTTGTTCAGTCAGTATTGTGTACTCTTATACTCCGCGTGGTGTTGGGTAGACTATGTGTAGCTTATAATGCAATGTGTATAATTCAACCCCAGCAGCCACCCCTTCTTGCCCAATGTAGATGTAGGGTAAACAGTCCCACTGATTCCCAAATAACTGTCTTAAACACGCCTGTGCGTATGTTTTCATCTTAATCAATGTTACGTGGTAGGGGTCAGATAAAAGGGATATGGGTGTATAAATGGCACCCAAGGGCGTCACTTCTGGTGTGAGTTAAGCAGTAGTGTTACCAAACAATCTTGACATAGTCTTTCAATTTTTCATAGGCCAGAAGGGGTCCCCCAACCCTTCTCCTTTGTGAGCTCTAGGTCCCAAATCCCCTTTGCGTATTGTCCATGGGATAGGCTTGCTCCGGCTCCAGTGTGCGCTTGGTGTGCTTGTGCTTGTTTTTTTCTCTGGTTTCAGCTTTGAAGTAGGTGCAGTGCCCTCCGTGTTGTGTAGGCATTCCACTGGCAGTCTCTCACTCAGTGCCCGATCCCACTATAAGCAAAACACCCCCCATACATGACCCTACCTTGGGCATCGCTACTCCCTGTTCCCCGTCCTCTGAATCCCACCACGTTGTCCCTAACCCCTTAATGAAATTGGACCAACTTCAGGCTTGGATGCATGCTGCTGGTTTCGGGAACAAGAATGTGTGACTGCTGTGTTGTAACATGAGTTGTATCAATTGTGTTTCGATTCCGTCGCTCTTTTGGACTCAGCTAATTGCAACTTAACTAGTTGTGCATGTGCTGTATCAGTGCTTAGTTTCTCTTCCTCGCGTTTTGCACTATACTGTTTCATGTGGTGCTTGAGATGGCGTTCCCAGTATTCTGTAGTAGGCCTACTATAGGGCAAATTTGGATCATTTAACATCGTTTCTCGTACCGGCTTTGGGATTGCTTCTAGAATGGCCATTCTGAACATAGCAGTTTGCAGCTTGTCAGAGCTTGGATGGTTTCCGGCTATGTCTGTCCAAAATTCCTTACTTTTTGCTCCATCGGGCACTGGGTGACGTTTACGCATTGCAGTGCCTATGTCAGCTGCGTATAACGCAAATGGGATATGAATCTGGCAAAAGGCTCGTTCTTGCTTCTGTTTCCACTATGTGTAATTCCCACGCGCTTGTTTGTTTACATAACAGTGCGCGCCAATCGCCAATCGTTATCTTTTGTGACATATAGCCTAGCTTTCATCA
This sequence comes from Engraulis encrasicolus, assembly GCF_034702125.1. Taxonomy (NCBI): domain Eukaryota; kingdom Metazoa; phylum Chordata; class Actinopteri; order Clupeiformes; family Engraulidae; genus Engraulis; species Engraulis encrasicolus. The sequence goes on along the minus strand of NW_026945576.1, from coordinate 12,251 downwards.
ATTTGGACAACCACGGTGCACCCCTTTCGACGGGTGAAGGCATTTTTTTCCAGGATCGAATTCATGTCAGTAAAACTAAACGGCTTATAGCCTATTCATCCACTCTGTTCTTTTTTTTCCACCGGATATATTCCAACGGTCTTGGTTGGGCCTTTACGTGAAAAAAATAAATAAATAAATAAATAAATCCTTCTCATGTTCGTATTCGACCTTTGCACATGCACCCTCAAAAGTCCAAACAAACACACACACAAACAAACAACTGGCCAGTAGTCACACATTCTTCAGACACATATAGGGCCCATTGACATTCAATGGCAGACAAACACAGACCACCTATGTAGTCTACATGTTAGTAAACACAAAGTGCGTATCCTGTGACATTGCTCACAGATTAATTCTATCTCTTTGTTTCTCCAATGAATGGCCAAGCAACGCTCTCAATATCTCCTCCCACTGTTCCGAAACAGTGATACACCTCATTTTATCCTTCTCTCGTGATTCTGACTCCAAATTCAATACATTTCCTCCATACATCCTGCCTTCAGCAGAATGACCACTCATTTCGTACTCGCTAGTACGTTACTCACTTCTCAAACACTCGTGCAAACACGCTCTCACATACACACGGGTACCCGGTCCACACACTAAGGTTCACAGCTCAGTCCTGATATCAATAATTACCAGAGTGAAACCTAACCAAAAGAAAACAAATCAAAATAATAAAACAATAGGCCTATTCGTTGAACTCCAAGCTCAACAGCGCGCGGATCTCCCTGATGCGTATCAGTAACTACTTTGGGAGGGTCCCAGACCCTCCAGAGGTCCCAGACCTCTCCGATCCAGACCTCACTTACTTCCTTTGAACCCCAGGTTCTCCTCCAGTTGAGATTACTCGACCCCTTCTGTTTTTACCGGATTGAGGAAGCCTCGATGACCGCTATTACCAAATTTACCTTTCAGATATTTAATCTTCAAGGGGGAAACACCGAACTGCCCTCTGACTTCCGATAAAAGCCCCTCACTCTCAACTCGACCAAATTCACAACTGACGACCATCTGGACCGCAAAAAGTTCCGTTCACATTCAACCGTTCTTTCAGGGCAGATATTTCAACAACCTTCTGTCTAACCTCCAAGGTTCTTGTCTAGTTGAGATTCGCAGATCCCAGATCTCTTCGATTTTTAACAGATGGGGAAACCTTGATGTCCGCAATTACTTGTTACATAGTTAGATGGGCTATTTCGAACCCAATCCTCCCACGGGGAAGCACCAAACTCCTCTATTACTGTACACCTGATAAAGCCCTCATTCCCAACTTAGACTATGTGCAAACCACAACATGTAATACAGTCAAAGACAATACCAAACAAACAAATAGGCCTAATGATGCTTTCGCTGTCGCCGTCAAATACAAGGAGGAATATGCAACAAAGTAACAACACACAATTTGGAATAGCCAATCGCAGAATTTGATTTAACTGGTTTCTGCTTACCTGGTTGTTTGGCCACGTTTCTCGTTGTTGTCACCCGACTGCGATATCCTCCAGGGAAAAAAATGTAAATCCTAATGTGAAAAGTAAAATGTTCTTCAAAAGAAAATAATATGTCCTATTTTTAATTCCTTTTGCTCGAATCACGTCGGGCTCACCAAATTGTTGAAGTTTACCGTCTTGGTCTCTACTTCTTGCATGTTCAAAATCCGAGTCAAAGGAATCAAAAACTCCAAAAGCCAAATTAATCTATTTATTTTCTAAAATTACCAAATAACAAAATGACCACCACTGGTAATATCCAGAATACCAGCAATGGCCCATACACAGTAAACACTACAGCTTTCCAGAACTGCAGAGTCTACTACATAAAAATGACAATCACAGCGAAAGCATTACGGAACGTTCCGGAGATCCTAACCTTCTCTCGCCCTGACCGATAACAAAAATTAGGACCTACTGAATATCCCCTATCTGTTGGTATTTATGGTTTGTGGGTGTATGGGTGTGGTTATGTGTAAGCAATTACGTGATTTGTTAGTTAACCCAGAATATGCCTAATCTGTGTCGATTGTAAGATGCTGTCTTCATTTCCGGGTGGGCCTTGATTTCATCACTCTAGGTCTTCATGACCTCATCTGTGGACTTCCTGAGTTCTGTAATTTTAATCAAGCAATACACATACAACAGCACATTCTTTTGACATATTTGAGGATCCTTGGCTCTGAAAAGATTGAAATCCAATGTTAGTCGTTTGCCCATTGTCACCTACTCCTGGCCTCCTAAAAAGGATTAAGTCAAATAGTTTCGCTTCTGAGTGACATCACTGTATCCTGTGTAGAAAGAATGATACGTCAAGGAGTTTGGTATGGACTTCAGACTTATTCAGAAACAATCAGTTAATCAAACATCACATGACTGGGTTTCAGCTTGTCTCACAATACTGTTTTGATGACATCTGTAGACTCTCCTAAAAGAATGGGGCACTTACTCAACATCCGCATCCCATGATTGTCACATGGGGTCATTGGGCCTACTCAATGGTTTGAGAGCCCACCAACAAGACACATTTATTTTAATGTTTTTAATCATAACCAAATATTGTAGAATTTCCTGCAAACACAAATGAATACCTGAACAACTTGCTGTAAGACAATGCCTTATATTTCAGGACCTCAGAATCTAGCCTATTTTCCAACAGTGTGTGTGTGTGCGTGTGCATGTGCGCGTGCGTGTGTGCGTGCGTGTGCATATGCACGTGCGCACGCACGCGCGCGTGTGTGTGTGTGTGTGTGTGTGTGTGTGTGTGTGTGTGTGTGTGTGTGTGTGTGTGTGTGTGTGTGTGTGTGTGTGTGAAGACGAATGCACGCAATGTTTGCATATAGGCCTTAGATCCCAGTTGAGGAAGTTTCCGCCAAAAATGATGCAAAATATCAACAACAAAGATGCCCTCTCCCACCTACATGCAGATGAGTTTCACTGGAAAATGACCAACAGTGTGTGTGTGTGTGTGTGTGTGTGTGTGTGTGTGTGTGTGTGTGTGTGTGTGTGTGTGTGTGTGTGTGTGTGTTGTGTGTGTGTGTGTGTGTGTGTGTGTGTGTGTGTGTGTGTGTGTGTGTGTGTGTGTATATGTGTGTGTGGTGTCTTCATACCTGCTGTGACGATGTGTGTGTGAGTGTGTGATGCGTGAATGCATGGGTGTGTGCATGCGTGTGTGTTTGTGTGTGAATGTGTGCATGCGTGAATGAATGGTAGTGTGCATGCGTGTGTGTGCGCGCGTGAGTGTGTGTGTGTGTGTGTGTGTGTGTGTGTGTGTGTGTGTTTGTGTGTGTGTGTGTGTGTGTGTCAATAGGTGTCTTCATACCTGCTGTGACGTACAGTCCCAGGAAAAAGTTTGTACACCCTTTGAAATTTCTTACATTTCAGTCAAAATTTATCATAAAACATGGTCTGACCTTCCCGGAAATCTCAAGAAGGAACAATCAGAGTCTGCTTTAACTAATTCCACACAAACATTTACATGTTATCATATTTTATTGGCCATAAGGCTATAACATTCACAGGACAGCAAGGCATAAGTAAGTACACCCTTGCATTAAATAGGTTTTAACCCTCAGTTAGTTGCAATATCCTCAACCAGACTTGTCCTGTAGTTGCAGATCAGATTAACAAAACAATCTGGATGTATCTTGTCTCCCTCTTCTTTAGAGAACTGCCTCTCGTCAGCAAGGTTTCTGGGATGTCTGGAGTGCATAGCTTTATTGACTTCATGCCATATAATCTCAATTGTTTTTAGTCAGGGCTTTGACTGGACTATTCCAGAATGTGTATTTCATTGTTATGAAGCCATTCTAATGTCGATTTGCTTCTAAAGTATGGGTTGTTGTCACATTTCAGCACCCATCCTCTTATGTGCTTCAACTGTGTGACAGACTTCCTCACATTTTTTTCTGTAAAATATCACAATAAACTTGAGTTCATTGCTCCACTGATAATAGCAAACTTTCAAAGGCCTGAGGCAGCAAGGTAGCCGCATATAATGATGCTCCCGCCACCATACTCAGAAGTGGAGATGTAACCAAGAATAACTAAAAATGGGGTTCATTCTGGCAATCTAAAATGAATGGGGTTTCTGTCCAAAAAAATATTGCTGCACCTTTGAGGTTTGCGAAAAAGCATTTATATGCTTCATAAAATTACTGCTAAATATTCTGCAGACCAACGTTGAAACCAAAGTTGAATTTTTCAGGGGAACACATAGTATCATGTTTGGAGGAGAACTGGAGAACCACACCTTCACCAAAACATCATCTCCACCTTTGAGTATGGTGGCGGGAGCATCATTATATGCGGCTACCTTGGTGCCTCAGGCCCTTGTCAGTTTGCTATTATCAGTGGAACAATGAACTCAGAAGTTTATTGAGATATTTTACAGAAAAAATGTGAGGTAGTCTGTCACACAGTTGAGGCACACAAGAGGATGGGTGCTGAAATGGGACAACAACCCATACTTTAGAGGCAATTGACTTTTGAATTGCTTCATAACAATGAAATACACATTCTGGAATAGCCCAGTCAAAGCTCTGACAAAAAAACATTTGAGATGATATGGCATGAAGTCAAGAAAGCTATTCACTCCAGATATCCCAGAAACCTTGCTGAAGAAGGGCAGTTTTCTAAAGAAGAGGGAGTCAAGATACATCCAGATTGTTTTGTTAATCTGATCTGCAACTACAGGAAACATCTGGTTGAGGTTATTGCGACAAACTTAGGGTTAAAACCTATTGAATGCAAGGGTGTACTTACTTATGCCTTTCTGTCCTGTGAATGTTTACATCTTATGGTCAATGAAAATATGTAAACTTGTAAATGTTTGGGTTGAATTAGTTAAAGCAGACTCTGGTTGTTCCTTCGTGTGATTTCCGGGAAGATCAGACCATGCTTTATGACCAATTTTGACAGAAATGTAAGAAATTTCAAAGGGTGTACAAACTTTTTCCTGGGACTGTATGTGATAGCGTGTGTATTAGCTGTCCGGCCTGATGTGGCTGCATGCAAATCCAGCAGCAGAATCCCAGACATCAGGTGATGACATCACCCAGAGTCCATTCCTGAAAAGACGAGAGGTTTAACCTGGGAGGGAGGAGTGTGTGTGTGTGTGTGTGTGTGTGTGTGTGTGTGTGTGTGTGTGTGTGTGTGCGTGTGCGTGTGCGTGTGTGTGTGTGTGTGTGTCTGCTATGACGTATGTGATACAGGAAAAGACGAGAGGTTTAACTGGGAGGTAGGACAGGAAGCAGTCCAGAAGGGAGCAGCAGCGGTGACAGAGAGACGACCTCTTCTGACCCTCACCTGAGCCGACCTCTTCTGACCCTCACCTGAGACGACTCTTTAAAAGACACAACACGTCTCCTAGAAAGGACGTCCTCCTAAGACAACACACCCTCCAACACTCGGCCTCTCCTGTAAAGGAGACTTTACCCAGCTGGCCAGGAAAGAAATACTACAGAAGTACTCCTACTTTGAAACAAAATATATAGTTTGATGTAAAAAGCGAGTGAGTGAATAAAAAACACACACACTCACATACCATATATTTGAAGCTGATGTTGACTTTAACTGGGTAGTAAGAAATCATATATAGCAAAGTTTGTTAATTGGGGGGTCAGGACCCAAAAGTGCGTCACAGAGCTGTGGTGTTAAAATGTATTAATTTTTCTCTTTATTGCCTGTCACAAAATTGAGACAAGATGCAGTAATGAATAAATGACTGTCACTGTAAATACTATTTTCCACTAGTTGATAGACGTGTTGTATGTCTGCATGGAATGCAAATGCTAAGAGGGGGGGAGATAGATAGAGAGAGAGGGAGCGAGAGAGATAGAGAGGGAAGGAGGGAGAGAGAGATAGAGATAGAGGGGGAGGGTGGGAGGTAGAGAAAGAGGGGAGGGAGAGAGAGGGAAGGAGGGAGGGAGAGAGAGAGAGAGAGGGGAGGGGAGAGAGGGAGTGAGATAGAGAGAGGGGGAGAGAGGGAGGGAGGTAGAAAGAGAGAGAGGGAGGGATGGAGGGAGAGAGAGAGCGTGAGAGAGAGGGAGGAAGAGAGATATAGAGAGAGGGGAGAAAGAGAGAGATAGGGAGAAAGGGAGAGAGAGAGAAAGATAGGGGAGTGGGAGAGAGGCGGTGGAGAGATAGAGAGAGAGGGAGGGAGAGAGCAATAGAGATAGAGGGGGAGGGATGGAGGGAGGTAGAGAGAGAGGGGGAGGGCTGGAGGGAGGGAGGGAGAGAGAGAGATAGGGGAGGGGAGAGAGGGAGGGAGGTAGAAAGAGAGAAAGAGAGAGAGGGAGGGCTGGAGGGAGAGAGAGAGCGAGTGAGAGAGAGGAAGGGAGGGAGAGAGAGATGGAGAGAAAGGGGGAGAGAGTGAGAGAGAGTGTGTGCTACAATATGCGACCTTGTTGCCTCCACTTGTGCTTGTGGCCTCACCCCGCCTCCTGGCCCCTCCTCCGTGGAGAAAACGATAAAGTTTCCCAGCTGTCAGCCTAGCCACAACAACTTTTGAGGGACTATTTTTCATTCACCGTCCCAATTGCAAATGATAAAAAGACTTTTGCAAGATACTGAAATATAATGCTGCTGTCAGTGATGTCATCATGACATATTACTTCATGGTGCGAGGAAACAAGCACAAGTGGAGGAGGCAAGGTCGCATATTGTAACGCACTCAGAGAGATAGAGGAGTGGGAGAGAGGCGGGGGATAGATAGAGAGAGGGTGAGGGAGGGAGGGAGAGAGAAAGAGCAAGAGAGAGAGAGAGAGGGAGGGTGGGAGGAAAGGACAGAGAGAGAGAGGAAGGGAGGGAAGGAGAGAGAGAAAAAGAGAGGGAGGAAGGGAGAGAGATAGGGGGGAGAGAGAAAGAGAGAGACAGAGAGCATGTGTGCGAGAGAGAGAGGGAGGAAGGGAGAGAGAGAGAGAGAGAGGGAGAGGGAGAGGGGAGGGAGAGAGAGAGGGGGAGAGATGGAGAGAGAGATAGAAGGAGGGAGGAAGAAAGAGAGTAAGAGAGAGAGATATGGGAGGGGAGAGAGGGAGGGAGATAGAGCGAGAGAGTGAGATAGGGCAGGGTGAGAGAGGGGGAGAGAGAGATAGAGAGAAAGGGAGAGAGAGTGAGAGGGGATGGTGAGAGACAGAGAGAGAGAAAGAGAGAGAAGGAGGGAGGGAAAAATGGAGAGGGGGATAGAGAAAGAGAGACAGAGAGCACATGTACGAGAGAGAGATAGAGGGAGGGAGAGAGTGAGATAGAGGAGGGTGAGAGAGGGGGTGGAGAGAGAGGGAGAGAGGGGGGGTGGAGGGAGGAAGCGAGAGACAGAGAGAAGGGGAGAAAGAGAGAGAGATAGAGGATGGTGGAGAGAGAGAGAGAGAGAGAGAGAGAGAGAGAGAGTGTGTGTGTGTGTGTGTGTGTGTGTGTGTGTGTGTGTGTGTGTGTGTGTGTGTGTGTGTGTGTGTGTGTGTGTGTGTGCGCGTGTGTGTGTGTGTTTAGAGGTTGGGCTTGCAGCCAAAGAGTGACAGGTGTAGCTCTCCACTGACAGGACAGGTGAGGGGGAGGAGTCAGAGTCAGACCTGTTTACACATACTCATGAACGGTGTGACGTTTTCCATGTGCGTTACGCCCTTTTGTGCTTGAAAACATTGGGAGGAAAGCCAATGCAAGTCAATTGGTGGTGTTGGGGGAAGAATAAACGAAAGATAAGGACCTGTAGACTAGCGTTGTTCACGCGCAACATGCCAAAAACGTGTTGTGCTGCTGGCTGTTCAAATAGTATAGCTAAACAGCCGTGGCTGAAGCATGGACTGTGTTCAGGGGAGCCGATATAGCATGTAAGTTAATGAGACATTCGGTTTGATTTCCCCCATAAAGCGGCGTAACGCACATTTACGAGCAAAGTATCCAGATGGCCGTTCATGCATATAGCCCAAATCAGAGCATGTACACATAGCCCAGGGTTTGATGAGCAGAGGAATAAGACCACGTTTACACAAAGCTCAAAAATAAATTAATAATAATTCACACAACTTCAATTAATCTCAGGGCTCTCAAGTCTCACTCTTTGAGAGTGTGACACACTCATCTGAGCCAGTTCATACTCTCACACTCTACACATGGTATTTCACACTCTGAAGTTTTGATAACCCATCCAATCGGCGCACATTAATTCATCCAACCTATCCACAGACGCGTCAGAAATAGGTAACAGCGCTTCTGTGTTCAGACTAGTTACCACGCTATTCAGCCAATAAGAAAATAGATTGTTCGGTTGTTGGGCAGATCAGAGCAGTGGATCAGAGTTTCATCCAATAGCGCGCGCAGCAGAGTTCAGAGAGAACTGTAAAAATTTACGAATTGTAAGTAGGAGTAACTGGAGACGCAGGAGCCAGGACCATCAGGTGATAACTTCATACAGGTGAAAATGTGAGACTTGTATTAGTTAGGCTACTGTTTTTACTCCTTATACCAATATTTCCAGCCCATGTAGCCTTGACAGACACGTTAAAAGAGAGCAACAACGCTAGCTAGGCTATAACCCCAGCTGATTGTTTGATGATCATCCCTCCCAAACATGATTGAACGTGGAGACAAGAGGAGTGGGAGGTGGTCAAATATTAGACAGACTGGAGAGAATGGAGGAATGCAGAGGTAGTGGTAGAAGAGAGGGCAAGTAGGCTAAAGAAGTCAGGGGCAACCAATAGTGCTGGAGATATCATGGTATTGAATGAAAAAGGGTATTATTTGGGTCTTATGCCTACAAAAAGTGATTGGACTGTTTTAATTTGGACTGATAATGTCAATGCACAATAAAGAACATATGCCTACATGTAGCCTATTTTAGGCTATCCCCCCACAATGAACATTGTCTAAAATCATCCCCCTCAATGAAAATGGTCCAAAATCACCTCCCTATAAAATATACATCCCTTTTTTCACATTGTGTTAAAATTGCACTTTCAACAACTACATTTTCAAAATGTTCTCGGGGAGAAACCCCCAAACCACCAATAATTAGAATCAATCTCTGACCATCCCCAGGTGCTTATAGGCTATTTTACAACTCAAGCACTGGTTAGGATTCAGCATATTGAAAACATAGTGTATTTGGTCTAATCAAACTTTTTAACTAGCTGGGTTGAAGGGAAACCTAGTGTCGATAGGTCGATGGGTGATGTTGGGTCGATGCCCCCACCTCATTTATTTATTTATTTATTTATCTAAATCTCACTCCAAGCAATCTTCAAAACTTGAGGCACCCTTCGCCTGTAGGGTGCAGTAGAGATCTGTCATAAATACACCCGCACATAATCGTGAACCGGCCGTCATGTTCACACACCGCAGATCTTAGCGTTTGTTCGACAGCTGGTTCGCAATGCTTGTTTTTTTTCCAGTGAACCGTGACGACAACATGGCCGCCTGCAGCTCTCTCTCTCTCTCTCTCTCTCTCTCTCTCTCTCTGCCTCTCTCTCTCCGCCTCTCTCTCCGCCTCTCTCTCTCCGTCTCTCTCTCTCTCTCTCTCTCTCTCACACACACACACACACACACACACACTCCCCCCCCTCTCTCTCTCTCTCTCTCTCTCTCTCTCTCTCTCTCTCTCTCTCTCGGGTGTTGTGTGAGGTTGGGGGGGATGGAGAGCTGATTGTGAACATATAGGGGGGGTGTTGGTCTGCTTTTGGGCAGTGGTTGTACTGTGATAATGATGACTGAATGGTGTTAATTAAANGNTTTTTAAAAGTCTCTCTCTCTCTGTGTCAACAAATACATAATTTGCCTAATGTCTGGGTTACGGTGGGGGGGGGGGATCAAGATAATAAGAGAAGGACATAATGAAGTCATGGCAACATTTCAATCCTCTCAGGGGTGTAGGGACAGTCGCGTGAGGATCAGAATTCTCACACGGACTGCACCAGTAATGTAGGGACAACTGCAGTTATGCAATTGAGATTAATTTAGGGGAAGCTGCATGTAGATTTACTCCTCATGCGGCTATACCAGGAATAGAAGGTCACAATATTCAACAATAAATTGCTAAACACAGAATTAATAATAAGTTTTGTATTGGGGTTACTCAGCGGGGCACAGTGAACAGTAAGGCCTATTCTCTGTGATCAGCTGGGGTACACAAGGACAAAAGTTGATCTGAAGGCAAAGTTCTATAGTAGGTTGGTTGGGTGTACAAAGCAACAAGGACAACAAAATGCAATCAAATGAATAACTTTATTAACTACTAATAGTACGACGGATGGGACACACAAAAGGGCCAAATCATGCACTTTTGAGTAAAAGCATGAAAATTGGTCTACATATCTCCCTCTTGATATGCTGATTAATATTAGCATTGGAGGCGTCGAGAAAAATTAAGAATTTTCAAGATGGCCGCCAAATCCAATATGGCCCACCCAAATTAGTGAAACTACCTGACACTTTGTAGTAAAAGCATGAAAATTGGTACATATACCTCTTGATATGTTGATTAATATTTGTGTTGGAGGCATCGCGAAAAATTGACAATTTTCAAGATGGTCGCCAAATCCAATATGGCCAACCCATATTAATGAAACTACCTGACACTTTGTAGTAAAAGCATGAGAATAGAGTTCTTCAGTAACGCGGAAGCATGTAGTAGATTGTAGTCTCTCATGTTAGCATTTAAGGACTTCCTGGTTCGTATCGACTTCCGGGCTCCATTGGGAATGAATTAACCTGGCTCTCACGCAGATGGATTGTCATCCATCTGGAATTATGCTGGTAACCTTGCTGTTTTATCCCGTGGGTGTATTAAAAAAAAGCTCGAACGTGATTGGAGAAATTAGGTAACAGTGACGTACTACTTCAACCAGTCACATCGAAGCGGCCCGTGACGTAGTTTTCAGCGACGCGAGATAGAAGCCACAACAGAGCAGTTAGCATGTTGACAGTAGTTCCAGCCCAGCTAGCATGTGTATAGTGGATCATTGTTGGCGTTTGAACGGCAAGCCGCCTGTGGTATGCCACCTGTGTCCGACATCGGACCACTGACGGTTACAAAACACACAAGGCATCGGTGGATTTTGGTTGGCAATCCGACATAGTGCACGAGTACTCTGCAGGGTCCAAACAGCGGCATGCTACCTGACAATCCATCTGCGTGAGAGCCAGGTTACATGCTACCAGCCCCTAGCACAAATGGAGGAGGACCGGCTACTCATTTGGTGCCAGCATCGTTTGCATCAGATAAATCACAACAAAGATATGGTAAGTTAGATGTCTTGAAATGGCTATATTTTCTTTTAGTGAACACATCACGGGCATGGGTTTGTCCGTTTCTGACGGGGTGATAAATATTGCAGACAAAATGGACGTCTGCTTGCCTGCACAACCAATGTGACATATTGATGAATAAAACTTAATCAAGTATGTGTATTTCGCTGAAAATGATTGACCAGCGATAAAATGTTATTCAGACAAAATTGCCAGCCATATGAAAACAATGCAGCCTCAACAGCATGCAGTTGCTACTAGCATTATTGGTTGTGTTCTGGTCACCGTTATAGGCATGCCAATTTACCTATGATAATACAGTAAACCGTTTACAGTCCCATACGTTTTGTATATCCTACCATGAGAGAAATATACACCAGGATTGCATTAACTACTCCCGGTGTGCACGATTAACTTCGGGTCTGATTAACTTGGATGGCATAAAGAGCTGTTCACGTCAGACGAGACAGGATGGGGCGTCTTAAGTTCTATTATACACTTTGGAAACTGCATTACGGTTCGACGAGGGGAGCATGCCGTCGCACTTTTGCCGTTGTTATTGTGCGCGATTGTATTCTCAAACACTTCAGCTGTGGTCAATTCAAATAGTCGATTCGTGAGTGTGCTAAGCACTTCGATAAGTTGTAGGTGACCATCCCTAGTTGATCGGACGACCCAAAGTTAATCGTGCTCACCGTTATATGCTGGGACACACACACGCTGTGCCATTGTTAATTGATCAATGGTGATGTCTTTTCTCTCTCTCTCTCTCTCTCCATTATTAGGTGACCCAAGACCCACGGTTATATAAGGTATGTCTGATTTATTACATCCATTGCTAGGTCAGAGGCAAAGAGTACATTACTGAAGCAAGCAAAGCCGTATTGTTAAGGGGTGTAAAAACCCATTTGTGAAACAATTAGTTTTTTTCATCAGGGTGGGGATGTGAAATACTGAGAACCCTATGTATCAAGGGAAATA